>NW_024515320.1:1049042-1143362 GCF_017590135.1 Pyrgilauda ruficollis
TTTTTTTTTTTTTTTTTTTAATTTATTTCTTTTTTTTTTAAGCTCTTCAGTTGCCAGAGAGTGCGAGAACAAAGGGAATATTAAAAGATTCCAATTCTTCTGGCCCCCGACCAGAGGTAAGGAACTTGGTGCCCCCATCCGTGTTTTCACACATCACCTTTTTCTCAGGGGCCCGTCCCCCAAAATAAATAGGAATAAAAGATCCCTTTTCTACAATCTCTTTCCAAGATGGAAAAGAAAAAAAACCACCAACCAACAAACCCACGGCTTCCTCCAGGCTTTGGGGTATTTTTAGACTTTTTGGAAGTGGTTAAAAATCTCCAGTAACTGTCAGGCCTCAAAGAAAGAACCCCTCCCCCCCACTCCCCGCTCCCCCGGCTGTCGTTCCTTCAGCACCCCAAAAATCAAGGGGATTTGGCTTTGTGAGGTTAAAAAGCTGAAAATAACTTTTCCAAGCTCTTAACCGATGGAGTTTTAAGGTGATTTCACAAAGTTCCCAAAATGGGGGTTCAGCCCCGTTTGCTGCTGGGGTGGGGGGGGGGGGGGGCCCCCGGAATTCCTGGGAATTGGGGGGGTTTCCCTCGCCTGGTCCTTACCAGTGAGTGCCGGCTCTGCCCTCGCCCACCGCCTCGGTCTCCTCTCTCTGCTTCCCCAAAACTCTTGAAATGAGAGTCAGAAAAAACAAAAAACCCAAAAAACCTCCTACCTCCAGCACGGGGGATCCGCTGGGTCCTAAAGCCACACCTGAGCCGGCCCCTTCCTCCTCCCGCGCTGCCTGGGAGGGGGAAAGCCGGGAAAACCCACAAATAACCCCAAATAACCATCCGTGAGAACGCGCCGCTGCCAGGGGCGCCGGGGACGGGGTGTATTGTTGTTTTTGGGGTTTTTCCCCGGCGGGATGAGTTTTAAACCCATGGAAAAGCGAGGAGGGGGGAGGATCCGCGCGGAGCGGGCCGGGGTTTGTGGGGCTGCAGGGAGGGAGGGGTGGAAGGAGCAGCTCCGGGGAATTTTCTCCTACCTCGTCAGCTCTTGGGAAAAAAAATCACTGCACCCCCAAAATCTGGGATCCTGGGATCACCTCCTCTCGATCCAGGGGTGGATTCCGATTCCTCCCCAGCAGCGAGGATGCTGCAGCCACGCGGGATTTATCCCGGGACGGGGCGGGAAAAGGACCCAAAAATGACCCAAATCCCGCTTTCCCAGCCCGGGCTCTGCTGCCCCCGGTGCCGGCGTGGGGCCCCTTTCCCCCCTCCTGGAGGAGGATCCCGGCGGGATTGGGATGATCCCGAAACCCCCCGAGCTCGGCAGGGACACAGAGCCAGAGCTGGGGGGTGAATTCTGCAGGTTTGGGGTGAAAACCCAAGGAAGGAGCAGAGGGAGGGCTCTGGGGTGGAGGGAGGAGGTCTGTGGAGACGGGAATGGGGGTGAGCAGAGGAGATTTTTCTCCGTGGGATTGGATTCCCAGCAGCCCACGCTGGGTTGTGCCGGCGGCGGAGCACCAGGACAGGCTCTGAGGGCTGCAAAACACAGGAAAAAAGGGATTTTCAGAGCAGGATGAGAGGCAGATGGGGCTGGAAGGTGGTCTCATCTCCTCTCCTCTGGTTTTCCATGCTGAATGATGGATAAAACCACCCAAAAAATCCCAAAACACTTCAGCTGCCAGGTTGAGGAATGGGTAAAACCACCCAAAGGACCCCAAAACCACCTCAGTTTCCAAGCTGAAGGATGGGTAAAACCACCCAAAGGACCCCGAAACACCACAATTTCCAGGCTGAAGGATGGGTAAAACCACCCAAAGGACCCCAAAACCACATCAGCTGCTCCCACCGAGCTTCTGCCGTCCCCCAGCTGCAGCATTATCCTCATCCCAGCCCTGTTCAGCTCCATCCGGGAGCAGGAGCTGCCTGTCAATAATTAAACGAAGTTTACCATCCCCCGGGGCTGGGAACACCCTCCCGGCCCATCCAAGCCAAACACCCCGGAGCGCGCGGAAATTCCAAGGGGAAGCGGCTCCCGGGTGCCTCTGCCTCGGACCCTGCCAGGAACGGGCCGAGCTCCCGAGGGCTCGGAGCGGGGAGGGTTTTTCCAGCCTCGGGAAGCCTGGGTTAACAACCGCAGCCTTGGCCGGGCCTTCAGGAAACCTCTTACCTCTGCTTGTGCCTCATTTCCTGCCCTAATCCCAGCTCCCCAGGGCAGAGAGGCGCCGCCGGCGCTCGGAGGGGGTTCAGACTTTCCATGGAAGCGAATCCCTGCAGGAAGCAGCCCGGGATCCTGGGAGGCAGCTGGAAAACCCCGGGAGGGGCCGGGGCAGCACAGACCCTCCGGGGAGCTGCTCCTTCCCTGCGGGATGCGGCGTCTCTGCCTCCCGGCTTTTCCTCGGTGGAAGGAGCGAGGTTTCAGAGTCTCAGCCAGGACACCTGGGCTTTTCCAGCGATTACTGTTATTTTCTAGGAAATTCCAGCTGGAGAGAGGTTGTTCAGCCCAGTTTGGGCTGCAGGAATCCCAGCGGTGTCATCCCTGGCTCCAGGCCCGGCTTTCGAGCATCGAGCATTTCCCAGCCTGCCTGGGAATGAGGTGACCTCGAAACCTCCTCCTGCTCCATGGGTACTCACCCGTGCCATCCCGAACCCACCCCCAGTGGGCAGCACGGACAAGCAGCCAAGAAAATAAGTGTTAATTTATTGGACAAGACCCGTGACAGCCCCGTCCGGAGCCCGCGAGCGGCGCCATCGCCTTCCCGACGGGGAAGAGTTAAAAAATAGAGAATTTGTGGGGTCTGTAATGCTACAGAGGTCCCATCCCCAAGCAGAGGTGCTCTGCCCGAGCATTCCAAGCGGAGAAGGGGCCCAGGCGCTGGGGATGGAGCAGCAGCCTCGGCAAGCTGGGAACGGGGACTGTAAACTCCCTACACATCTAGAGGGGACTGGGGCTTCACAGTGACACAGCTGGGGGTGCTGGGGACACCAGGGACCCCCTTCCTGGTGGCCTGGGCAGGCCACGAGAGGCCCAACTGGCCATGGTGGCCAGTGTGGGAGTGGGGGGAATCCTACAGGAAGAGCCATGCTGGATCCTCCTCCTCTGGATCTTCTCGCCCGTTCCTCCTCCACCTCCTGCTCCTCTGGGCTGCGGCCACAGGATCAGTGTAGCCACGGGATCAGCGTGGCCATGGGATCAGCGTGGCCATGGGCTCAATGTGGCCATGGGCTCAGCGTGGCCATGGGATCAGCGTGGCCACGGGCTCAGTGTGGCCATGGAATAAGAATGGCCATGGGGTCAGCGTGGCCATGGGATCAGTGTGGCCATGGGATCACCATGGCCACGGGATCAGTGTGGCCATGGGATCAGCGTGGCCAGGGAATCACCATGGCCACGAGATCAGTGTGGCTGTGGGATCAGCGTGGCCATGGGATCAGTGTGGCCATGTGACCACCATGGCTGTGGGATCAGCATATCCATGGGATCAGCATGGCCAGGGAATCACCATGGCCATGGGATCAGCGTGGCTGTGGGATCAGAGATCAATATGGCCAGGGAATCAGTGTGGGCATGGGCTCATTGTGGCCACGGGATCAGTGTGTCCACAGGATCAGTGTGGCCATGGGATTCCCATCTGCAATCTGAGTGATCCCACCCACCACATCCCTGCTTTTCCTGGGATAAATAAATTAAGGAAGTGTCTGAGGGCTGGGGCAGAGGCACGGCTGGCACTGCTATCTCACGGCCAGGGACATCCTGGGTGTGGCAAAGAGGGGCTGGTCCAGGGGTGGCCAGGCCGGCTGCTGCTGGCTCAGCTCCTTCTCCAGCCTCTTGAAAAGCTTCTTGGAGGCTTTTTTCCGACGCAGCTTTCGGAAGCAGCTGAGCAAGCCGTGATCCAAGGCGGTCTGGGGTCAGAGCAGGAGGGAAACGGGGTTGAGGAGGGACAGGAGAGCCCTGTGCCCACCTGGGGACACTACAGGGGGATGCCCCATCCCAAAGCCCCCCCTGACCCACCTCCAGCACAAAGGCAGTGAAGAAATTGAGGGCGGCAATGCCCAAGAGGAGCAGCTTGAAACTGAAATCCTCGATGGACTGGAGCTTCAGCAGGGACTTGGGGAAGCCCAGCGGGTACAGGGTCAGCCAGATCATCAGGCTGAAGAGCAGGATGAGGACGAGCAGGAAGAGCACTGGGGGCGAGAGGGGGTGGGGTGAGGGGCAGGGGAGGGAGGGCCAGTGGCTCTTGGTGTCCCTGTGAGTGTCCCATGGTGTCCCGTGGGTGTCCCCATGCACAACATCCCGTGAGTGTCCCATGGGTGTCCCTGTGGGTGCCCCTGTGAGTGTCCCATGGGTGTCCCCCTGTGTGTCCCATGGGTGTCCCCGTGTCCTCACCGTTGGTGTAGAGCGGCTCCCGGAAGGGGTAGCCCTTGGACATGGCCACGGCCAGGATGAGGTACTGGAAGCCGGTGACACAGAACAGGACGGTGTTCTCGTAGTTGGGCAGGTTCTGGGGCGCTGTCACCGTGCTGTTCAGGGGGACGTACCTGGGCCGGGAGACGGGTCAGCAGAGAGGCCAAGGGGGGCTGGACACCACCCCTTGTTCTCCAGCAGTTACAACTCTGGGAAGAGCAGGGGCAGCTCCAACCTCTGCTCTGGGAGCAGGGATAGATCCCTTGGGAATGAGAGCTGGGCCAGGGGGGTTTGGGTTGGAGGTCAGGAAAGGCTCTTCCCCAGAGGGTGCTGGGCACTGCCCAGGCTCCCCAGGGAATGGTCCCGGCGCCAGGGCTGCCAGAGCTCCGAGAGTGTCTGGACAGGCTGGGATTGTTGGGGGGTGTGTGCAGGGCCAGGGGTTTGACTGGATGATCCCTTCCAGCCGAGGACATTCCATGGTTCCCTGTCTGCTGCCAGATCCCAAATCCCAGGACAAACCCTGGGCTCTGACACAACCTCAGTGCTGTCCCCATCACCAAACCCTCAGGAAGACAAGGCAGGTTCAGGTGGGATATTGGGAAAGATTTCCTCATGGGAAGGGCTGCAAAGCACTGGAACAGCCTGTCCAGGAGAGGGTGGAATCACCACCCCTGGAAGTGTCCAAAAACCCTGTGGATCTGGCACTTGGGTCTTAGTGGCAAACAGGGGCTGACAGTTGGACTCGATGACCTTTTCCAACACTGAATCCCACGATTCCCGGAGTGGGGGCCCTCACCAGCTCTGTGAGACGGTGATGAAGTAGCTGAGGACCTGCACGGTGATGAGCAGGGCTGTCTGCAGCAGGAGGCTGCCCAGCACCAGCCCGCTGATCAGGGCTCCCTGCGGCCGCCGCACGCCCAGCGCCGGCGCCGGCCCCGTGCGCCCCATCAGCACGGCCACCGTGGTGGTGATCACCAGGTCGAAGAACAGGAACTGGAAATCACTCAGGTTGGTGTTGATCTGCGGAGGAGGGACAGGCTCAGAGCCAGCAGGGCTGATGTCTCAGGATTTGAGCTTTTATATTTTCCATGTATTTGTAACCCTGCAGTTCTTTAGTGTAGAACTCCGAACTCCACACGCAGTGGCAGCTGCTGTTCTCCCGTTTTGGGCAGACACAGCAATTCCTCTCCAGGCCTGGCAATCAAGGACACTCACTGCCTCAGGCCTCGAAAGACTGAACAATAGTGAGCAGGGGGAGCAAACTTGGGGTAAATGACTTCATTACCTGAAGCTGGAATTGGAGGATTAACCCCCCATATATGCAAAAGGACCAAAGTTATAAAAGTGTGAAAGCCTGTGACCCGTGGTTCATTTTTGGGTGCAGCCCCTGGGGGGCTTTGTCTGCCTGAGATGTACCTGAAGGCCCTTCAGTAAATACACCCACGTTTTATTCCCTTAATTTGGTCTGGCCTATGTTTTAGGGTAGCCCCATAAGGCATCGGTGCCCCAAGAATTCTGAGAAAAGCAGGGATTTGGGGTGGGACTCACGGTGTAGAGCAGGAGCACGGACACGAACTGGACCAGGCTGTACAGGGCCATGTACTTGAAGACCCCGAAGGAGGTGACCAAGGAGCACCGGCCCTCCCTGGGGGGGGACACGGCGTCACCACCGGCCACCCCTCCCCGGGAGGGATCTGCGGCATTCCCGGGATTCCCCCGCATTCCCAGGATTCCCCCCGCTCACCGGATGACCCTGGGCACGCACTCGATGGTGGCCACGCGGGAGGTGAAGGGCGAGGCCACCGACGCCTCGGCCTCGGACAGGGAGATGCCGACGTCGGCCGCCCGCAGCGCCCCGCAGTCGTTGGCACCGTCCCCGCACATCCCCACGCAGTAGCTGCGGGAAAGGGAGCCCACATTCCTCAGGGAATGAGGAAAGGGTCCCCACATTCCTTAGGGAACAGGGAAAAGGAGCCCACATTCCTCAGGGAATGGGAAAAGCCCTTGCTCAGCCCAGAGAACCTATGGATGCCCTGTTCCAGGCTGGACCTGGTGGAAGTGTCCCTGCCCATGGCATTGGTGCCACCAGGTGATGTTTGAGGGGCCTCCCAACGCCGTCCACCCCATAATTCCAGGATCCATCCCCTGGGATCCATCCCCTGGGCCTTACTTGAGCTCCTGCAGGCTGCACACCAGCTGGGTCTTCTGCTCAGGCAGCATCCGGGCAAACACGGTGGCCCGGAGCAGGATCTGCCAACGGAAGGATCCGTCAGCGTTCCCGGGGGGCAGGGAACTGGGAATGCCCAGCTGAGCACTGGGAATATCCATTAGGGAACTGGGAATGTCCAGCTGAGCACTGGGAATATCCATCAGGGAACTGGGAATGCCCAGCTGGGCACTGGGAATATCCATCAGGGAACTGGGAATGTCCAGCAGTGAACAAGGTTCCCCGTGGCACTGGACGGTTCTCCACGGCCCCCAGGGGCTCCCTGCCTGACTCACCCTGGGCAGCAGCTCGGAGAAGTGCTCGCAGACCACCTGGAAGGATTTCCCGTTGAGGGCGAAGTGGCAGTGCTGGGGTGGGAGGGAGGAGCCGTCCTGCTGCTGCAGGCCCTGCCAGGAAACAGCTCCAGCTCCAGCCCCAACCCCTGCGGGGCCCCCAGGCTGAGCCAGGACCTGCCTGGAGCAGCAGGAATGGCTCCCAAAATCCCAGCTCCCAGTGGGGCTGTTGGGGTGCAGGGCTGGGCTGACCCAGGCATCCAAGCCAAGCCTGGAGCAGATCTGGCAGCATCCATGGGGAGGTGTTTGGAGCTGCCATTCCAGCCTGGATCCCTGGATGTGCTCCAGGGAAAGGCAGGAGCAGCTGAACCTCTCCTGAAGGATGGCTTTATGAGGAGCAGGATCACAGCCTTAACTGCCTCCAAGGATAACGATGCTGGAAAACCCTTTCCCATCCCTGGGAGGGCTCAGGGCCAGGCTGGAGCACCCTGGGATAGTGGAAGGTGTCCCTGCCCATGGAACGGGACGAGCTTTGAGGTCCCTTCCAACCCAACCCAAACCATTCTGGGATTTCGGGATTCCCAGGACTGCAGAAAAAGCCAGATTTGAGTAACTCAATTTCTTAGATATTAGGAAGAAATTCCTCCATGTGAGGGTGGGGAGACTCTGGCACAGGGTGCTCAGAGCAGCTGTGGCTGCCCCTGGATCCCTGGAAGTGTCCAAGGCCAGGCTGGACAGGGCTTAGAGCACCTTGGGAGGGTGGAAAGTGTCCCTGCCCATGGGATGGGATGAGCTCTAAGGTCCCTCCAACCCAAACCATGCTGAAATTCTGTGATTTCATGAAAAACCAAACCCTTCAGGGTGCCTGGGCAGTTTGGGCTCCCAAAAGGTGTCCTGGGCTCTCACCTCGGGCTGCTCCTCGCCCTGGGAATGCTCGGCCAGGACGAACTTGAGGGCGGCGGGTTTGTTGTGGCCGGGCGGCGAGGCCGTGACGAAGATCACGCCCTCCCTGGGCTCCACCATGCGGCACCCCCGTGCCACGTTCATGGCTGTCAGCATGTTGTCCCCTGCCAGGGACATGTGGGTCATCAGCAAGGAGGTTTTGGGATGTCCAGGCCAAGAGGAGCAGCTCCAAGCTGCTGTGTCCCCTCTCCTGGCCACTGCAGCCATGTGGTGGCTTCGCTTCCCTCTTCTTTCCTCCAAAACCTCCTGCCTGCCCTGCCCCAAAGAAATGTGGGTTCAACTCCTGTTCTCCTGCCTGGAAAACACCCAGAGGTGTCCCTGCACCTCCTGCATTAGGGAAGGAATTTGGGATTTCAAACACAGCAATATTTAGGGGATGGACAGCAGAACAATGAGTTCTTCCACCCAAAATGTGTCCACGCCCTGAGCCCCACTGTGGATTGTGAATCCCGAGGGCAGGGATGCACAGAGCCAGGACCCAGGAGTCCTCCTGGTGCCCCCACAGCTGCTTCAGGCATGGATTCCTGCTGGGGGTCATGCTGGGGTTCCTGGTGGGATCCCTGGTGGGGTTCCTGGTGGGATTCCCAGAGCAGGACTCCTGGGGTGGGGTTCCTGGTGGGGGTCCTGAGGTGGGATTCCTGGGCTGGGGTTCCTGGGCTGGGGCTTCTGGTGGGAAAGCCCTTTCCCCCTGCACACTGTCCAGAACTGTATGTGCGTCCTGCATGCCTCCAGGACTGTCTGTGTGCTGTCCCTCCCTGAGCCCCGTGTGCTGGTCCCTCCCAGGGTCACCTGTCACCATGACGGGGCGGATGTTGGCGCTCCTCAGCAGCTGGATCACCGGGGCAGACTCCGGCTTCAGGACGTTCTTCATGACCAGGAACCCCAGGAAGTTCAGGCTGTTCTCCACAGAGTCCCTGGTGGGAGACAAGGAGCCTTTCATCACCTCCAAAACCAGCACAGAGGATCAAGGGGTGTGAGCAGTTAAAATCCCTCTGGGAACCAGCCAGGGATTCCCTCCATACGGATAAGGGATGAATTCCCTGCAGGGCATCCTGGAAAACGCAGAAGCGAGTGAGGAGGTGGAGAGAGGGAGCGCTGGCACCAACCTGGGGAGCTGCAGGGCCTCCTCGAAGGTGGCCACTGTGCCCAGGGCTTTGCAGGCCAGAGCCAGGACCCGGAACCCGTCGGTGGTGTAGTGCCGGAGCACCTGGGAGAAATCCGGGGGCACTGGAAAAGCGAGGCCAGAACAGCTCCTGAGGGAACCCCGGCTCTGGGAGGGGACACAGAGCTCTGGGGTTTGGGTGCTCATGAGAGCTCTCCTCAGGGAGCCTGGAGATCCCATACTGGGGCTGGAGGAAGTTCTCCCCACCCCAACAGCCTGGAGATCCCAGCATGCGTTAGGGGATGCCCCCAGCCCCAAGGAGCCTGGACATTCCATACTGGGCTGGGGGAAGCTCTCCCCACCCCAAGGAGCCTGGAGATGCCAGCATAGGCTGGAGGAAGCACCCAGCACCATTCCCCTTCTTCTGGCTCCTGTTTCCTTTCCCTCCCGTGGCTGGAGCTACCCCAAAGCCTTTGAGAGCTGCCCCACAGCATTCCTAAGGATAATTCCCTGGGGGATGAGCCTCAGGGATGCAGCCAGTGGGACTGGGGGTGAGCCCACCTCCCAGTACCAACCAGTTTCCCTCCTGCACAGACTGGCCACCATCTCCGGGGCGCCCTTGACGTAGGCGTGGGCCGAGGCCTCCCCGGGGAGCTTGACCAGGACGCTCATCCTCTGGAGGGAGGACGAGAACGGGAAACGCCGCAGGATCCCCAGGGGGGCCTGGTGCCTCTGTGGAAAGCAGGTGAGATCAGGGCTGGGCAGGAATTCCTCCAGGAGGCAGGAGGGTGGGGAGCTGTTCCATGGGGTTACCCTATCCCAAGGCTGCTCCTCTTCTGGCGGAGGTTTCACCATGGCCAAGACCTTCATCTCGAACTGCTGGAACGCTGGGAGCTCCCCTTCCTCCTCCTCCTCCATCATCTCCAGGCGCTGAAACCAAGAGGGCAAAACCCTGCTGAGCTCCTCCACCCACAGAGGGTCCAGAACCGCCGATATTCCCAACGCCTCCCTCTCCAGCCCCGCAGCTCCCGCCTCACCCAGCCGGTGGATTCCAGCATTTTGATGTCCACGGGGTCCCCGACGAGCTGTCCCCGCAGCGGTGACACCGCGTGGCAGGTGGCCAGGGCATAGAGCAGGGCGCCGGCGGGCAGGCAGCGGGGCTCGTGCACGATGGGCAGGAAGCGCTGCTGCTCCAGGGGCACCACGCCCCACACGTCCAGCCCCTCCTGGGTCAGCGTCCCGGTCTGCGGGCACAGCGCGGTGGGTCCGGGGAGCCCCGGCGCCCGCCCAGCCCGCCGGCCCGGCCCGCCTCACCTTGTCAAAGCACACCAGGCGGATCTTCCCGCACAGGTTGATCCGCGGGGGGCTGATGCAGAAGATTCCCTGTTTTTTCAGCCGGTTCTGGGCATAGATGGTGCCCACGGTCATGGCGGCCGGCAGCGCTGGCGGCACGATGACGGTGACCAGGTCCAGGGCACGGATGATGATTTGTCCCACGGGGACCTGGGAGGGGAGGAGGAACAGGGGTGGGCATCCCTCCCCGGATGGATCCCTGCGGGCTCTCCCGCTTGCTCCACCAGCCCTACCTGGTTCCTAACCAGGATGAGGATGCTGTACAAGGTGCCGATGAGAGCTGTGCAGGGGGAGAAGGGGCTCAGTTACAAAGCAGGGCACAGCAGGGAGCTGGAATGGAATTCCATTCCAAGGAATCTGGCTGCTCCAGGATGCGTCTCTGCACCCAGACCTACCCAGGATGGCGAGGAACAGCACAAACTTCACGGCGTCCTTGTAGAACTTGAAGCTCACGGGTTTGGGGTAGAGGATGGAGCTGATGAGGTCCCCCTTGGCCGTGCAGAACCCTGTGGGACAGGCAGGAGGTCACAATGGAACTGCTCCCAAGGGCACGGATTCATCCGGGGCCTCATCCTGGATTATCCCCCCACGCCCTCACCTGTGCGGGTGACCACGGCCAGCACCTCCCCGCCCACGTAGGCCTTGGCCTGGATGACCTGTGTCCCGCAGAACAGCGTGTGCCGCCGGTGCTCCTCGGGGCAGTACATGGCTCCGCCCGCCGGCAGCGGCGTCTTCATCACCGGCACGCTCTCCCCTGCCCAGAACATTCCAGGGGGGGATTGTCACCCCAGGGGGGTCAGGGGCCAGCAGGCCGGGGTGGGAAGGTGGCTCTGACTGAATCCCATGGGAATGTGATGCCTTAGGATTTTAGCTGTTGTAGTTTTCAGATCCTGTGCTGCATTAGTGCCTAACTCTAAACTCCACACAGCCTGTTCTGTCAGCTGCTGCTCTCCCGTTCTGGTCAGACACAACAATTCCTCTGGAACTCAAGGACACCCTCCAGCCTCAGGCCTCAAAAAGTATAAACAAAATGAGTTGGGGGCCAGCAAACTTGGAGTAAATTATTTCATTACCTGAAGCTGTAATTGGAGCATTAACCCCTGATATGTAAATAGGGTTAAAAATTTATAATTGTCTGAAAAACTCGTGCCCATTTTCCATTTTGGGTGTAGCCTCGGAGGCTTCTGACTGCCCAAGGTGTATCCATGGAAGGCCTTCAATAAATACCCACTTTGTCCTCTTAACCCCTGTCTGGCCTCTGCTCTAGGCAGCCACCCCAGCGTGCAGGGAAGGGCTCTCACCGGTCAGCAGGCTCTCGTTGACCATGCACTCGCCGGTCAGCAGCGCAGCATCGCACGGCAGCAGCGCCCCGGCCGCCGGCAGCCGGATGCAGTCCCCAGGCACCAGCTCTGCTGAGCTGACCACCAGCTCCTCTGGAAAACAACCCTGCTCAGGGCCTGGGGAACGGGGGAGCTGATCTCCAGACACCTGGAGAACCCGCTCAGGGATTGGGGAATGGGGCACTCATCTCCAGAAACCTGGAGAACCCCCTCAGAGATTGGGGCACTCATCTCCAGAAACCTGGAAAACCCCCTCAGGGATTGGAGAATGGGGGCACTCATCTCCAAACACCTGGAGAACCCCCTCAGAGACTGGGGACTGGGACACTCATCTCCAGACACCTGGAGAACCCCCTCAGGGATTGGGGAATGGGGGTCACTCATTTCCAGGCACCAGGGAAGGAATTCCCGTGGGATAAGGCAGCAAACAGGAAGGGGTTAATTCCCTGGAGATGGGAAATTGAGATCCAGGTGTGGGGAGAGCTGATCCAGACCAGAATTCCCAGCCACCCCAATCACAGGGAATGGCACAAACACCCGTGGACAGCCAAGATTTGGGCTGTGTGACAAATGGAACCTCTGAAGAACAGGAAGAAAAGGGCTGGTGGGACAGGGCAGGGATTCATGGGGGGATTATCCTTGTAATCAAAGTCTCTCTCTCTTTCCCTGAAATCCCCTGTTAAATTAAATCAACCCCCACTTAGGGCTTGGGGAACAGGGCACTCATTTCCAGACACCTGGAGAACCTCCTCAGGGATTGGGGAATGGCGTCACACTCATCTACAGACACCTGGAGAACCCCCTCAGAGATTGGGGCACTCATCTCCAAACACCTGGAGAACCCCCTCAGAGACTGGGGACTGGGACACTCATCTCCAGACACCTGGAGAACCCCCTCAGGGATTGGGGAATGGGGGTCACTCATTTCCAGGCACCAGGGAAGGAATTCCCGTGGGATAAGGCAGCAAACAGGAAGGGGTTAATTCCCTGGAGATGGGAAATTGAGATCCAGGTGTGGGGAGAGCTGATCCAGACCAGAATTCCCAGCCACCCCAATCACAGGGAATGGCACAAACACCCGTGGACAGCCAAGATTTGGGCTGTGTGACAAATGGAACCTCTGAAGAACAGGAAGAAAAGGGCTGGTGGGACAGGGCAGGGATTCATGGGGGGATTATCCTTGTAATCAAAGTCTCTCTCTCTTTCCCTGAAATCCCCTGTTAAATTAAATCCATATTGGCTTTGGACTATGGTCTTGTCTGCACCTTCATTTGGGCAGAGGCATCTTTTACTAATTGGACCCCAAAGTTATTCCTGTGCCTCATAAGATTATTCCCATGTATCCCAACATTATTCCCATGTATAATAACGTTATTTCCATACATCATATTGTTATTCCCATGTATCCCAACATCATTCCTGTCTTATAACATTATTCCCATATATTGTTATTCCCATGTATCCCAACAATATTCCCACACATCCCAAGATTATTCTGGTGTCTCATAACATAATTCCCATGCATAATAAGATTATTCCCATATATCATAAGGTTATTCCTGTGTATCCCAATATTATTCCCACGTATCACAACATTATTCCCACATATCTCAACATTATTCTTGTGTATCCCAACACTATTTCCACACATCCCAATATTACTCTGGTGTTTCATAACATTATTCCCATGTATATAACATTATTCCCATATATCATATTGTTATTCCCATGTACCCCAACATTATTCCTGTGTATCCCAACATTATTCCCATGTATCCCAACACTATTCCCATGTACCCCAACATTATTCCTGTGTATCCCAACACTATTCCCACACATCCCAACATTACTCTGGTGTCTCATAACATTATTTCCATGTACAATAATTCCGGTGTGTCCCAACATCATTCCCACCTATCCCAATACCATTTTGGTGCAGAACCAGGATCCCAAAGGGATACATCATCCCAACCACCATCCCAAAAATCCTTCCTCTCACCTCCTCCAGGCCGGCGGACCTGGACCCCCATGGACATCCTGGCCATATTCCGCAGCGTGGTGCTTTGCTGGGAGGGAGGCAGAGGTCAGAATTCACCCAAAACACGGGAAACCATCCCTAAAAACAGCCTGGGGGGCTCGGAAGCAGGGACAGAGGACAGGGAGAGCCCGGAGTGGGGCTGTTCCGCGGGGCTGTGGCCCCAGAGGAGCTGCCCCCACCCACCCTGCGCGTCTCGTAGAGCGACAGCCCCAGCGAGAAGGTGGAGATGAGGAAGATGCAGGCGGCGTAGTAGTAATAGGCATCGCACACCCACAGCACCATGCTGAGCACTTGGAACAGGTA
The DNA here is from genome assembly GCF_017590135.1 of Pyrgilauda ruficollis. NCBI lineage: Eukaryota > Metazoa > Chordata > Aves > Passeriformes > Passeridae > Pyrgilauda > Pyrgilauda ruficollis. Next base: position 1,063,024 of record NW_024515320.1, read on the forward strand.
GAAGGGGTTGAGCACCTGCAACAAGGAGAAAAAACAGGTCTGGGAGCTCACTGGGAGACCTCCTTGGGGTGGGAGAAGCTCCCCCAGCCCATCGTGAGATTTCCAGGTTCCTGGAAATGAGGAGAGCTTCCTCCTGCCCAGTATGGAATCTCCAGGCTCCTGGAGGTGGGGAGAGCTTTCTCCATCCCATCATGCAATTTCCAGGCTCCTGGAAATGGGCAGAGCTTCCTCCATCCCAGTATGGGATTTCCAGGTGGGAGAAATTTCTCCAGGCTCCTTGGAGGAAGAAAAGCTTCCTCCAGCCCATCGTGAGCCTTCCAGGCTCCTGGATGCAGAGGAGAATCCAGCCCTTCCCTAGGCCCTTCCCTGGGGCTGGCATCCCCCAAACCCTCCATTCCCCCTGGAATTCCCTGGGGATGCTGCTCCCAAGGATGCTCAGCCACCTCCACAACCCCTGGGGGCTGCTCCTGTCTGAGCCCAGAGGGCCAGGAAGGGTCCCCTCCACAGCTCTATCTTCCCCCCCACATCCTCTCCTTCCTTCCCAAGCGCTGGGAAGCACTTCCAGAGAGGGACAGGGAGCAGAGGAAGGATCTGTCCCGGGAAAATCCCCTTGGGAAGCCCAGCCTGGAACCCACCTCCTCCACCAGGAGCCTGGCGTAGGACTTGACGGGCACCTCGATGAGGTTGGGGCCATAGATCTTCCTCCTGAGGGGGGGAAGGACAGCGAGGGAATGTTACCCTTGGGAAGGAGAGGGAAGGAGTTTTAACCATGGGAAAAGAGAGGGAAGGAATTTCACCCTGGGAAAAGAGGGAAGGAGTTTGATCCTTGGGAAAAGCTGCATTTCCAGCCCTAGGGCCCCGCATGCTGCCCAGACCCCCACGAGGAGCCGGGTTATACGGAGAAGCCAATCCCAGGAATTCCATCCCGCCCGGCAGTTTGGGGTCTGAGGCTCCGGGATTTCCTGCTCCCTGGAACAGCCCCAGGAGGCTGCCAGCCCCCACCTGGCGCCGTGCTCCTGCTGGTCCAGCCCGGCCCGGCACAGGTGCAGCTCTGCGCAGGTCCAGCCCTCGTCCAGGACGCTGGGCAGCAAAGAAAAACAGGGAGAGAGTCAGACCCAGCGGGAAGGGTGGAACAAACTGCACGGCCAAGGGCTCGGGACAAACCCACCCTTTGGAAAGGGAGAGTGCCCTGTTCCTTGGCCTCTCTGCGGCCCACGGCTGCCAAGGGAAGGCAACAAAAGGGGCACAGTCTGAGAGCCGGGAGCGTCCGGCCCTGCCAACCATCCCGGCCGGTTCCCTGTGCCCGGGAACACCCCGAGGGCACCTGGGATGGCTTCCGAGGCCCAGAAGCGCTGAGGGTGATGCCTCAGGGTTTGAGCTTTTATATTTTCAATGTATGTGTGATCCTTCTGTTCTTTAGTGTAGAACTCTGAACTCCACACGCAGTGGCAGCTGCTGTTCTCCCGTTTTGGGCAGACACAGCAATTCCTCTCCAGGCCTGGCAATCAAGGACACTCACTGCCTCAGGCCCCGAGAGATTAAACAAAAGGGAGCTGGGGGGGCAAACTTGGGGTACATGACTTCATTACCTGAAGCTGTAATGGAGGATTAACCCCCAGTATGCAAATGGACCAAAGTTATAAAAGTGTGAAAACCTGTGAGCCATGCTCCATTTTTGGGTGCAGCCCCTGAGGGAGGGTTTTGTCTCAGGGAATGTACCTGAAGGCCTCCAAAAAACACAAATGATTTTATTCCCTTAATTTAGCCTGGCCTCTGTTTTTAGGGAGCCCTGATAAGGCACGAAGGGACGGGAGGTGCTGGGAATGCCAGGATCCAGGAGGATCCTGAGGGAGCTGGGAATGCTGGGATCCAGGAGGATCCAGGAGGATCCTGAGGGAGCAGGAATGCCGGGATTCAGGAGGATCCAGGAGGATCCAGGAGGATCCTGAGGGAGCAGGAATGCCGGTCTCTGGGAGTACCTGACTCTGCAGAAGGCCTGCCGCCGCTCCAGCCACACGTAGCGCATTCCCTGGAACAGGTAATACCTCAGGAGGTTCTTCTGCTGGACAGGGACGGGAAAACGAGGCGTAAGTGGGGTGTCCAGGGACAGGGAGAGGGCTTGGGGGTGGGGAAGGTCCCGGTGCCACCTCGTCCTTGTCGTGCAGCCGCACGGTGTCACGGCTCTCCTCCTCGTCCGGCACCGCCACGGCCACGCTGCTCCTGCGCTCCGCCTGGGCCCCGGGGTGCTGCTCCAGGCTGCTGGGGGAACGGGGCTCAGCCATGGCCTGCCACCCTCCCTCAGGGACATCGGCGATCAGCCATGGCCTGCCACCCTCCCTCAGGGACATCGGCGATCAGCCATGGCCTGCCACCCTCCCTCAGGGACATCGGGGATCAGCCATGGCCTGCCACCCTCCCTCAGGGACATCGGCGCTCAGCCATGGCCTGCCACCCTCCCTCAGGGACATCGGCGATCAGCCATGGCCTGCCACCCTCCCTCAGGGACATCAGGGCTCAGCCATGGCCTGCCACCCTCCCTCAGGGACATCAGGGCTCAGCCATGGCCTGCCACCCTCCCTCAGGGACATCAGGGCTCAGCCATGGCCTGCCACCCTCCCTCAGGGACATCAGGGCTCAGCCATGGCCTGCCACCCTCCCTCAGGGACATCAGGGCTCAGCCATGGCCTGCCACCCTCCCTCAGGGACATCAGGGCTCAGCCATGGCCTGCCACCCTCCCTCAGGGACATCAGGGCTCAGCCATGGCCTGCCACCCTCCCTCAGGGACATCAGGGCTCAGCCATGGCCTGCCACCCTCCCTCAGGGACATCAGGGCTCAGCCATGGCCTGCCACCCTCCCTCAGGGACATCAGGGCTCAGCCATGGCCTGCCACCCTCCCTCAGGGACATCAGGGCTCAGCCATGGCCTGCCACCCTCCCTCAGGGACATCAGGGCTCAGCCATGGCCTGCCACCCTCCCTCAGGGACATCAGGGCTCAGCCATGGCCTGCCACCCTCCCTCAGGGACATCAGGGCTCAGCCATGGCCTGCCACCCTCCCTCAGGGACATCAGGGCTCAGCCATGGCCTGCCACCCTCCCTCAGGGACATCAGGGCTCAGCCATGGCCTGCCACCCTCCCTCAGGGACATCAGGGCTCAGCCATGGCCTGCCACCCTCCCTCAGGGACATCAGGGCTCAGCCATGGCCTGCCACCCTCCCTCAGGGACATCAGGGCTCAGCCATGGCCTGCCACCCTCCCTCAGGGACATCAGGGCTCAGCCATGGCCTGCCACCCTCCCTCAGGGACATCAGGGCTCAGCCATGGCCTGCCACCCTCCCTCAGGGACATCAGGGCTCAGCCATGGCCTGCCACCCTCCCTCAGGGACATCAGGGCTCAGCCATGGCCTGCCACCCTCCCTCAGGGACATCAGGGCTCAGCCATGGCCTGCCACCCTCCCTCAGGGACATCAGGGCTCAGCCATGGCCTGCCACCCTCCCTCAGGGACATCAGGGCTCAGCCATGGCCTGCCACCCTCCCTCAGGGACATCAGGGCTCAGCCATGGCCTGCCACCCTCCCTCAGGGACATCAGGGCTCAGCCATGGCCTGCCACCCTCCCTCAGGGACATCAGGGCTCAGCCATGGCCTGCCACCCTCCCTCAGGGACATCAGGGCTCAGCCATGGCCTGCCACCCTCCCTCAGGGACATCAGGGCTCAGCCATGGCCTGCCACCCTCCCTCAGGGACATCAGGGCTCAGCCATGGCCTGCCACCCTCCCTCAGGGACATCAGGGCTCAGCCATGGCCTGCCTCAGGGACATCGGGGATCAGCCATGGCCTGCCACCCTCCCTCAGGGACATCGGGGATCAGCCATGGCCTGCCCCCCTCCCTCAGGGACATCAGGGATCAGCCATGGCCTGCCATCCTCCCTCGGGGACATCCAGGCTCAGTCACCCTCCCCAGAGCCAGCGGTGGCTCCGCACCCCGCAGGGACAGAGCCTGGCTCACCTGGCCTCGCCCAGCGGCTCCGTCAGCACCTTGGTGGTGAAGCACTGTCCAAAACGGTCCTGAAACACAGGGATGGGGGACTGGGAATGCCTGGAGAGTTCCCAGCTCCTTCCAGAACCCAGGAAGGCCCTGGCCACCCATCCCGGGTGGGGGATGAGGTTTGGGGACAAAGAAGAGAAATTCCAAGCCAGGGAGGCTGGGATGGAAGGGGGAAACGTGGAGTTATTTTAGGAATAACAATGATTCCTGGAATGGGACAATTCTAGGAATGATAATAATAATGGTAATAAATTTCTGGAATAATCTGGTGCTTGAGGAAAGGACATGTCTGACACAGGAAGGAGGACAAGGAGAGAGAATATTCACAGGGTCCTGTTGGGAACCTGGGGAAGAGCCCGATCCCGGATCCACAGAATCTAACTCCCAGTCCACAGAATCCAACCCTGGATCCAACAGAATCCAACTCCCAATCCACAGAATCCAACCCCAGATCCACACACGCCAAGCCTGGATCCACAGAATCCAACCCTGGATCCCCAGAGCCCAGGCCTGGATCCACAAAATTAACCCCAGACTCACAGAATCTAATCCCAGATCCAGAGAATCCAACCCCAGATCCAACAGAATCCAACTCTGGATCCACAGAGCCCAACCCTGGATCCACAGAATCCAATTCCCAATCCACACAATCCAACCCTGGATCCACAGAATCCACCCCCAGTTCCACAGAATCCAACTCCTAATCCACAGAATCCCACCCAGACCCACAGAGCCCCACCCCAGACCCAGAGAATCCAATCCAGACTCCCAGAACCCCACGCCAGACTTGCTCCCGTGGGACTCACCCTGATGATGAGCCAGTCGGCCTGGCCCAGGGCACAGGGCTGGCACTTGGCCTGCACCTCCAGGCTGGGCTTCCAGTGGAAGAGCAGCAGGAGCAGCCCCGCGCTCAGCACGGAGCCCGCGTGGCACAGCAGCACCCGCCACGCCCTGCGCTGGTAGCCCGTCACCTCCTGCGGGAGAGGGGACCACTGGGGATCACTGGGAACCACTGGGAATCACTGGGAATCAATCACTGGGGATCACTGGGGATCAATCACCAGGAATCACTGGGAATCAATCACTGGGGATCAATCACCAGGAATCAATCACCTGCACCTGGCTGCTCAGACATAAAATCAGCTAAAATCGATTGCCAACCATTAAACCCCGAACTCCCAAAATCCCGGCATGACCGAGCCCCAGATAGGGAAAATCAAGGGGCTGGAAAAGCAGCACCTGGGGGTGTGGGAAGCCCTGGGATGGGTGTGGGAGACCCCCCAGGCCAGACCTACCATGTGGGCCGGGTCTGTGTCCGGCTGCAGTGTCCCGTAGCCCGGGCGCCGGGCCCCCAGCAGCCGGCTGCTGTCTGCAAATCCACCAGAAACACGGAGAAGGGTCAGCACAGGGGCTGGAGAGCCCCGGGGCCGGGCTCCCGGCGATGCCAGCCCCGGGAGGAGGTGGTGGCTCCTGGCCCATCCAGCCAGGATCGCTACCCCCTCATCCTCCCGGGCACGTGACGGTCACGGGGACGATGCCAGAGCAGCCCCGGGATTTCTGGCGTTATCCCAGGAGCCCAGCGGGCACGGGAAGGGAGCAGGGTTGGCCGGAGCCTGGCCAGCTCTCCCTGCCACTTTTCCAGCTCGTTTGCTCCTTGTTTGCTCCTTGGGTTTGCTCCTGGCTGCCAAAAAATTGACATTTCCCAGTTTCAACCATGCTCTGATTCCCGTTGGGCTCCGCTGCACCCCAAAGCCCAGCCTAGAAAATTGGGATCAGGAATCATCCCTGGGATCTCCCTAGGTGGGATCTCAACCATCACCCTCCGTGCCTGAAGTTGAACCTGCTCATTCCCTAAATCCAGGATGGATCACGAGTCACTGAGCCTGTTCATTCCCTAAATCCAGGATGGATCAGGAGTCACTGAGCCTGCTCATTCCCTAAATCCAGGATGGATTATGATCACGGCATTCCCAAGGCTGGGATCTCAGAGCAGCAGTGGGGAGGCAACACGTGGCACAGGCACAGGCACAAGCACGGAGCTGGGAGCTGTTCCTACTCCTGGAACACGTGGATATTTCCTGCCTGGGCTGGGGTTGGGTTTCCAGGAGGGCACCGAGACCAGCTCAAGGATTTACACTGGAAAAACCGCCCCGGCTGGATTCCTGCTGCTCGCTGTCCACCCCAAAGCTCCTCTGCAGGGAATAAAAGCCATTCATGAACCTGCTCATTCCCTAAATCCAGGATGGATTATGAGTCACCAAGCCTGTTCATTCCCTAAATCCAGGATGGATCACGAGTCACTGAGCCTGTTCATTCCCTAAATCCAGGATGGATCAGGAGTCACTGAGCCTGCTCATTCCCTAAATCCAGGATGGATTATGATCACGGCATTCCCAAGGCTGGGATCTCAGAGCAGCAGTGGGGAGGCAACACGTGGCACAGGCACAGGCACAAGCACGGAGCTGGGAGCTGTTCCTACTCCTGGAACACGTGGATATTTCCTGCCTGGGCTGGGGTTGGGTTTCCAGGAGGGCACCGAGACCAGCTCAAGGATTTACACTGGAAAAACCGCCCCGGCTGGATTCCTGCTGCTCGCTGTCCACCCCAAAGCTCCTCTGCAGGGAATAAAAGCCATTCATTAAAACCATTCCCTGGTTTTGGTGATCCCGGTGGGGAGGGCGATCCATCTCCAGCTCCTGCAGCCGGTGTTGCTCCACAAGATAAATTTAGAGGGGAGGAATTGGGGGATGAGCCTGAGGGACGGTTTAGTAAAACAGAGGAGCCAAGAAAAGGAAGGGAGGGGTCAGCTGTCCCCAGTGCCAGCCTCAAATTCTGCAAAAAGCTGGAATTCCAGCTGCAGGGACACTGGGAGTGCTGTCCTTCCCAAGGGCAGGACAAAGTACGGGGCAGCAGGGTCATGCACAAGGGCTTTTCCCGCGATCTGCAGGAGGTGGAAAAGTATCCAAACAACCTGAAACCAGCCCAGTTCCCTTCCCCGAGCCTCTGGGCAATGGGAAGCCCGGCCTGCCCCTCTCCTGAATGGAACTATCCCGGCTTTTCTCGATCCTAAAGCAACAAATCCTTGGGAGGAACCAAGCGGCTCCGCACAGCCCCGTTCCGGGGAATTCCAGCCCCGTTCCGGGGAATTCCTCCCCTCCCGCTCCCATCCCGGCTGTTCCCAAAACTCTGCAGGTGAGGAGAAGCCCCGGCACAGACTCACCCCGCCTCATCCCGCCGGGAGCGCCAGCGGAGCCGCCCGGTGGGGGTGGGATCGGCCGGGATGGAATCGGTCAGGATGGGGTCGGGAAAGGTGGGATCGATCAGGATGGGATCGGTCAGGGTGGGATCGGTCAGGGTGGAATCGGTCAGGATGGGGTCGGGAAAGGTGGGATCGGTCAGGATGGGGTCGGGAAGGGTGGGATCGGCCGGGCTGGGACCAGCAGCGCCGCCATCCCCGGCGTCCCCGCGGCCGTGGCCGGGCAGATCCGGAGCGGAGCCGCTGCAGTCCCGGCACCGAGGCCACTCCTCGTCGGCAAACACGGCGCGGGGGCTCCTGGATGTCCCTTCTCCGCCTCCGGATCCCGGGAATTTCCCCGGAGCCCTGCACAGAGCTCTGCTCTCTGCTTCCCGCTCCGCCGCTAAAACACGGATTAGGAGGAGAATACGGGCCAGGAGAGGCTGGAATTCCGGAGAGGGGTCAGGATGCACCGGCCCGGCTGGTCCGGGGAAGACGGGAGCCAAGATCCCGCACTGATGATGGATGTGCACGGCCAAAATCCCACCTGGAATTCCCTGCAGCTGCCTGGCTCCGAGTCCAGGCCCTGCCCTGTCCTCTCGGGTGGAAATTTGGGAAGAGGCTGCTTTGGATGCTCTCACAGCCACTGCACATCCTGGCGGGGGGGGGGGGTGAACCCTCGGACTCCGAGGTGCAGAGCTGGAAGCTGGGATGGGATTGGAATCCAACACCTGGTGGGAGATCAGCTGGGAATGCCAGGTCCTTGTCCCAGGATTTGGATCCGAGTGGCAGCCCCTTCCCATGGCAGGGGTGCACATGGAAAACAGATGGATGCTGCTCCCAGAGACTTCTCCATCAGCTTCCCTGGGCAGCCCTGGCCCTTCCCAAGCCCCTTTCGGGAAGCAAGCAAACCTCAAGGGGGCCTGGAGACCTCCTGCTGCTCCCATGGTTCCTGCTGGATGGTCCCTGGGCAGCACCATCCGTCTGTCCATCCATCCACGGATCCATGCCTCCATCCATGCATCCATCCATGCATCCACCCACACCGGCTGGAAGCTGCACACAAGATCAGGAAGCTCCATCCAAGGAAGTTTCCGTTCCAACCACTGAGGCTGATGGGATGGGGTTGGCAAGGCCAACTCGGGGAGATGGGGACACGGAAAATCAGGATAAGGCAAAATCCGGGAAGGAGAGACAATGTGAGGAAGTGTTTGGATCATGGAAGGTGAGACTGAACCCACGAGGATCTTCCAGAGCCTTTGGCTCCAGGATGGGAGATCCTGCGGCCGAGCACAGCGTCAGGCTGAGATCCTGGTGATTCTCCTGCCCTTCCCATGGATCCCAGAGGAACACATCCCAGCCAGACAGGGACATGCTGCCCTTCCCATGGATGAACCCACACACTGATCCCAGCTGGACAGGGATGCTCTGCTCTTCCCATGGATCCCACACAGAAATCCCAGCTGGACAGGGATGCTCTGCCCTTCCCATGGATCCCACACAGAAATCCCAGCTGGACAGGGACGCTCTGCCCTTCCCATGGATTCCACAGACCAATCCTGAGCTTCCTGAGCAAACTCATCTGACCAGGCGGTCGGTCCTCCCAGAAAAACGGCCCAAGGCTGGAGGAACAAAGGCTGAGACAGGCCTGATCCAAGGTGGCGACGTGGAAAACCAGGATTGGGACTCCCCAGTGCTGGGAAATCCACGCTCGAGCATCAAACCCTTGAGACAGCTGAGGAACAAACTCCTGGGAATTCCCAGCAGCCCCGTAGACCTGCACTGGTTGTGATTTGGGTTTTTGGAGAGTTCCTCTGTGAGGAGCGGGGCTGTGCCATGTGCTGGTGATGCCAGCCGAGATCCCGGCATTCCAACCCTTCTGGCACAGGGGGATGTTCCCTGGCACCCAAACCCAGCTGCCAGTCTGGAGGGAAGTGTCAGGAATATCCCAGCTTGGGGAACACTGCGGTGTGAGCTGGAAAACAGGGGGTTCACACCCCAACACACATTTCCCCCAATTCCAGGTAAATGAGGGCTCCTCCCTCCCTTAGGAAGAGGGGCTGTGCTCCTGGCATTCCTGATGGGAAGTGAGGAACCAGGGGGGAACATCTCCAGCAATCCTTAAATTACGAACTCAGGGAAAAAATGGGGAGCTTTGACCCTCGAGCGCTGCTCGGCTGCGGATCAGGATTGGGATTGGCGAGGGGGATCCCAGGGGATCCAGGGGATCTGGGTGGGATCACCACAGGGATGGAACTCCCAGAGCACCCAGGGATGTCCCCCCTGCCCTTCCCTGCCCTGCTGCTCTGCCTGGATGAAAGTCCCTGCAGGAAAGGGGCGAAGATCGCTCGGCAGCGCCGCTCCCGCATTCCTAGGAACGGGAATCCCGGCTGGGAGCCCTGGAAGGATCCAGAACCCCGGGTGCCCTTTTCCCACCCTGCACCACGTTCTGTGTTCATCCATGAACAAAACCCTGGGATCGCTCCGGGATGGGATCTGAGGGGTGGACAGGTCCTTCTGACCCCAAACCCCACCCCGTTCTCCACGATCCCCACGGGAGAGGGACGGGAGCATTCCCGAATTCTGGGTGGGATCCACCCGCGGGAAGCGGCTGTGGCAAGGCCGAGGGGATCCACAGCGGGGTTTGGAGTTTGAAGGATTTGGATGGTTTGGGGTTTGAGGGGTTTGGAGTCTGGGCTTTGAGAGTTTTGAAGTTTAGAGGATCTGGATGGTTTGGATGGGGTTTGGACAGTTTGGCGTTTGGGAGGTTTGGAGGCTTTGGGGGGGTTTGGAGGGTTTGGGTATTTTCGGGTTTGGACAGCTTGGGGTTTGAGAGGTTTGGGTTTTAGAGGGTTTCGGGAGTTTGGGGTTTGAAGGATTTGGATGATTGGGGTTTGGAGTTTGGGGTTTGGAGGATTTTGGGGGGTTAGGGGTTGGGGGTTTTGGGGTTTGGACTGTTTGGGGTTTGAGGGGTTTGGGATGTGGAGGGTTTGAGGGGTTTGGGAGTTTGGGGTTTGGAGAGTTTTGGGGTTTGGAAGATGTGGAGGGTTATGGGGGCTTGCAGTTTGGAGAGTTTGGGGTTAGGGGGTTTTGGGGATTGGAGAGTTTGGGGTTAGGGGGGTTTGGAGCACCCCGCAGCCCTTCCCACAATTCCTTCCCCTCGGATCCACGGCTGCGCTCCCAGGGCTGGAATTCCCGAGGGATGCAGAGCCAGGAGGTGCCGGGAAAAAAAGTGGGATAAAAATGGGAAATAAAGCGAAATAAAACAGGGAAGTAAAGTGAAATAAAAAGGGAAGTGGAGCAAAATAAAAAAGGGAAGTGAAGTCCAATAAAGCGAAATAAAAGAGAAACGGAACAAAATAAAAGAGCAAAATAAAGTGAAATAAAAGAGAAATGGAATTTAAAAAGTGAAATAAAGCAAAAGATAAAAACCAAAATGAATTGGAGTAAAAAAAGGAGAAAAATGAAAACGAAAAAATAAAATAAAGGAAAATACTAAAGAGAAATGAAGTGAAAAAACTAACAATGCAAAGGGGAAAAGCAAAATAAAGCACAATTAAAAAGCAGAAAAACAAAGTTAGGAAACAAAACTACAGCAAAATAATGCCAAATGTAAAATAAAAAACTGAAAGTAAAAAACCAAGCCACAAATGAAAGCAAAACAAGGAAGCAAAAAAGCAAAATAAAATGAAATGAAGTAAAATAAAGCGGAATAATAGAGAATTAAAGCAAAATAAAAATACAACATTTTTACAAAAAGGCAACAGAATAAAGCAAAATTTAAAAAATAAACAAAGCATAATAAGGTAAATCAAAAAAACAAAATTTTAGAAGAAAGGCAAAATAACAAAGCAAAAAAAAAAAAAAAAGGGAATAAATGGGAATACATGGGAATAAACAGGAAAAAATGGGAATACATGGCAATAAATGGGGATAAATGGCACTGGAGCCGCACCGGTCCCGCCCCCCGCGCTGGGCTGGAGCGGCCCCGGCGGCGCTCCGGGGGGCTCCGGGCACTCGGGGGCTCCCGGTCCCTGATCCCGACCCCTCATCCCATTCCCGATCCCATTCCTGGATCCCGATCCCAATCCCGGTCCCGGCTCCTGACCTGAGCTCATGGCGCGGCCCCGCGCGCCGCCGGAAGAGGCGGGGGCGGAACGGCGGGGGATGCCGGGAATTGGAGTCCGCACCCCAAAACAGGGTGTGACACCCCGGGGGATGCCGGGAATTGGAGTCCGCACCCCAACACCGGGTGTGACATCCCGGGGGATGCCGGGAATTGGAGTCCATACCCCCAAAAGAAGTGTGGCACCCCAAGAATGCCAGGAATTGGAGTCTGCACCTCCAAACAGGGTGTGACATCCAGAGGATGCTGGGAACTGGAGTCCGCACCCCAAAAACCGGGTGTGGCACCCAGGGGATGCTGGGAATTGGAGTCTGCACCCCAAAAACAAGGTGTGGCACCCAGGGGATGCTGGGAATTGGAGTCTGCACCCCAAAAACGGGGTGGGACACCCCAGGAGGGGCATCCCTGTGACCTCGCAGGAGCAGCATCCCATTTCTGGGAGGTTTGAGTTATTCAGACCAAAATCATGAATTCACCAGCAAAGCTGGAGTGGCTCCTTTCTCTCAGCCCCAGGAGCTGCTCCAAACATCCCAAAGTGGAAAAAGCTGCAGGTAAAAATAGCAGGAGAAAAAGGAAGATGCATCCCTAAAAAATCCCATTTTCTTAGGATTTGGAGTAGAAATCAGGAATACAAACCAGGGTCCCCCAGGGTGGAAAGATAACACCTTGCTCCTAGTGGAACTGGGATCTGGAGGTAAAAATATCAGAGAGAAGAAGATGATTCAACCCTAAAACCCCTCATTTTATTAGGATTTGGACTAAAAATCAGGAATACAAACCAGGGTCCCTATGGGGTGGGACAGGATACTTCACTCCTGGGGGAATGGGATCTGGAGGTAAAAAAAAAGCAGTTGTTTTAGAGAAAAGAGGAAGATCCACCCCTAAAAATCCCATTTCCTTAGGATTTGGAAAAAAAATCAGGAATACAAACCACGGTCTCACGGGGTGGGACAGGACACCTTGCTCCTGGTGGATCTGGGATCTGGAGGTAAAAATATCACAGAGAAAAAGAAGATTCAACTCTGAAAAATCCCACTTTCTTGGGATTTGGACTAAAAATCAGCAATGTAAATCAGGGTCGAAAGGGGTGGGACAGGACACCTTGTTCCTGGTGGATCTGTCCCCATCCTGCCTCCTGGGAGCTCCAAACCCTCAGTTTTGGGATTTCAGGCTCAGGATCCCTCCACCATTCCCTGTTCCCAGCCAGTCCCAGGACTCCCAGCTGCTCCAGCCCCGAGAGCTCTGCGATGGCAAAACGCTCCACGAAGGGAATTAATGGATGAATAATAAATGAATAACAAATGAGTAATAAAGGATGGAGCCCGTGCTGTTCTTTACAGCCTTTATTGCAGGTGCACAGTGACCCTGGCACAGGTGTGAGGGTCACTCTGGGTCACTCTGGGGTCACTCCAGGTCACTCTGGGTCACTCAGCCCTCAGGCAGTCGCTGCCTTCTGCTTGTAGGTCGCCATCATCTTCTTGATCTCAGCGATGGCTTTGCCGGGGTTCAGCCCCTGTGGGAGGAGCAGGTCAGAGTCTGGGGGGGCTGCAGCACCTCCCTCCCCTCCCTCCTTCCTTCCTCCCCTCCCTCCTCCTCATCACAGCCCTACTGAACTCCCAAACCCGCTGCTGTTCCACCTTTTTTTCCCTAAAACCTGGAACTCAGCTGATACTCTCCTTTCCTTTCAAACCCCAGGAGGTCATAGGATGGGCTACAGTTGTAATAAATCCCAAACCTGCTGCTATTCCACCTTTTTTTTTCCCCAAAAAAAGCTGGAATTCAGCTAGTTCTGTCCTTTTTGTAAAAGCTGGGAGGTCACAGGATGGATCCAAGCCACAGCAAACTCACAAATCTGCTGCTACTCCACCTCTTTCCCCCCCAAAACCTGGAACTGAGCTGGTTCTGTCCTTCCTTCCAAACACTGGGAGGTCACAGGTGGGATGCAAGCCACAATAAAATCACAAACATGTTGCTACTCATAGAAATACTTGGTACAGGAGGTGCTCAGCACCCCTTTTTTCCCAAAAACCTGGAGTTCAGCCAGATATTCTCCTTCCTTCCAAACCCTGGGAGGTCACACTCTGCATCCAAGTCACAGCAAACTCACAAATCTGCTGCTACTCCACCTTTTTTCCCCCTAAAACCTGGAATTCAGCTGATATTGTCCTTCCTCTCTGCACTGAGCAGGTGCTCAGCATTCCTTTTTCCCTAAAAGCTGGAGTTGAACTGATTCTGTCCTTCCTTCCAAACCCTGGGAGGTCACAGGATGGATCCAAGTGACAGCAAACTCCCAAATCTGCTGCTACCCCACTTTTTTATCCCCTAAAACCTGGAATTTGGCTGATATTGTCCTTCCTTTCTGTGCTGGGAGACTGCAGGACAGATTGAAGTCATAGCAAATGTGCTGCTACTCATTAAAATATTTGTTAGAGGAGCTGCTCAACACCTCTTTTTTCCCTAAAAATCCCAGTCCAGCCTGACATGAGCCCTCCTTTCCATGCCCAGGGAGGCTCAGGACACCTGGGCCAGCTCTGACTCCAGCCAGGCTGGAAATTCCAGAGGGTCCAGGTGCAGCTGTGCCCCATCCCAGCCTCACTTTGGGGGCAGACTGGGAATTCCAGTGGGTCCAGGCCCATTCCAGCCTCAGTTTGGGGGCAGACTGGGAATTCCAGGGGGGACTGGTATAGCTCTGTCCCATTCCAGCCTCAGTTTCCCCAGGAAGAGTGGCCCAGCCCAGAGCAGGACGCAGAGCTGGAGCTCCCCTCCTGCCCCTGGAGCCAAACTCTCCCCTGGAGCTGGGCTTTGATGGGGATCAAAGAGAGATTCAGGACAGAATTCCAGGTTTTATGGCTGTCTGGATTTCCAGAGGCAGCCTGGGAACAGCCTGACCCCAGGGGTGTGGGGTTTTCCTGCTCTGGGATGATGAAAGCTGTGGTGTTGAGCCCGGACAGGGAGCAACTCCTCACTCCCAGCTCCCAGCAGCGAGGCTGGGAAGAGGCACAGCCACACTGGGAAAAATCCCTCTGCTCTGCACAGGAAGGGATTAGAAATTCCTTGGAGCACTCAGAAATTCCCAGGAGCTCTCCTGGCAGGGCCCTGCTCCCAAATCCTGGGATCAGAGGAGGAAAAGCTGATCCCAGCTCTGCTGGGAGCTCTGGATGTCCCCAGGCTGAGCAGAACAGGGAAGTCTGGGGATAACTGGGACCTAAAAGGATCTTTTCCTATGGAAACCAACAGGAATTCCAGAAAAGACATGGAAAAGGGATGGGGAGACCTCACTGTGGCCTTGCTACAGCTCAGGAGGGCCTGGGAAAAGGAGGGATGGGGACAGGCAGTGACAGTATAAGGGGACATGGTTTGAAGTGACAGAGGGGAGGTTTGGGTGGGATATTGGAGTAAATCCCTCCCTGTGAGGGAGGAGAGGCCCTGGGACGGAATTCCCAGAGAAGCTGTGGCTGCTCCAGTCCTAGAGGCATCCAAGTCCAGCTTGGATGGAGCTGGAGCACCCTCGGACAGTGGAGGGTGTCCCTGCCATGGAATGAGAGGAACTTTAAGGTCCCTTCCGATCCAAACCACTCCAGGATTCCACATGCTGGTTTAGGTGGGAAATTGGGATAAACCCCTCCCTGTGAGCGTGGAGAGGCCCTGGGATGGAAATCCTAGAGTGGCTGCCCCTGGATCCCTGGCAGTGCCCAGGCCTGGCTGGAGCAGCCTGGGCCAGTGCCATGTCCTGGTGCCTTGGCAGGGCTGGCACTGCCACTGTGATCTGACTGCTCCCCCCATGCCAGGCTGTGACCCATGTCCCCTCCATGCCAGACTGTGACACTGCCCCAGTGACTCATGTCCCCTCCATGCCAGACTGTGACACTGCCCCAGTGACTCATGTCCCCTCCATGCCAGGCTGTGCCCCATGTCCTGTGTCCTCTCCATGCCAGGCTGTGCCCCATGTCGCCCCTGTGCCAGCCCGTGTCCCCCCACGCCAGGCTGTGTCTCCCCATGCCCCCGTGTCCCCCCGTGCCAGCCCATGCCCCTGTCCCTGTACCTTGGGGCAGGTGCGGGTGCAGTTCATGATGGTGTGGCAGCGGTACAGCGAGAACGGGTCCTGCAGCTGCGCCAGGCGCTCCTCCGTGAACTCATCGCGGGAGGGAATACTGCTGGGACACTGCTGGGACAGGGACACTGCTGGGACACTGCTGGGGCACTGCAGGGACTGGGACACTGCTGGGACTGGGACACTGCTGGGGACAGGGACACTGCTGGGACAGGGACACTGCTGGTTCACTGCTGGGACACTGCTGGGGACAGGGACACTGCTGGGGCACTGCTGGGGACAGGGACACATACACCCTGCTGGGACAGGGACACTACTGGGACACCGCTGGGGATACACACACCCTGCTGGGGACATGGACACTGCCAGGGACACAAACACTGCTGGGGACACACACCCTGCTGGCACCAGCTGGGGATCCCACAGTGACACCCCCCCAGGAGTGCCAGGCCAGGCCGGTGGCACTGATGCCGGTGGCTTTTATATTCTGTAGTTTTCAGATCCTGTGCTGCATTAGTGCCTAACTCTAAACTCCACACAAATCTCCCGCACTCCTGCCTCGGGCTCTCCTGCACTCCCACCTCGGGCTCTCCCCACTCAGTTCTCCTGCACTCCCACCTCCTCCCAGCCCATTCCAGCCAGCACAGGCAGGGATTTGTCCCCAGTGGACAATCCCAGGTGTGCCCAGCAGGAAGGGAGGGCAGAGTCTGCCTGGCAGCTCCGGGTGCAGCCTGTCCTTGAGGGCACCCTGGCATGGGAACGGGGCCAGTCCTGGATCACTTCCCTGTTTTTATGGGCAGTTTTCTTCCAGGCACAGGAGTTCAGTTCATGTGGAAGTGATCCAGGCAGCTCTGCTCATTCCTGCTGGAACCAGGAGCTGATTCCTCATCCCGCACAGGAAACTGAGGAGCTCAGGGTCCCCAGAGCCTCCCTGTGGCCCAGCAACTTCCCCCAGACAGAGACAGAGCCCAGCCTGGCTCAATTCACGTTCTTGAAAGTTATTTTGGGATAAAAGTTTGAGTTCAGGGAGATTCCTGGTGCCAGAATTCCCAGAAGCTCCTAACAAGCCTTTGGGAAGAGCTGCCAAGCCCCGAGGGCAGAGCTCCCTCTCCCCACTCCAAATCTCATTTTTAACTGCACCACTCCAAAGGATCAAGGATTTAAAGGAAATTTTCAGCCAAATTCAAGTTTCTCCTGCAGAGGGGCTGATCCCAAAGGGAGAGGAATTCCAGTACAGGGATCAAGAGCCATTTTCCAGGGTTGGCTTTTGGGTTTCCTTGTTCCTACCTGGCTGGAAAGGGACTCCCAGGGCAGGGAAAGTCCCTTGGGAGCTCTTAGGGATCAGAGAAGCTGGAAGTGCTGCCCCTGGACAGAGATTCCTGCAGCCTGTGCAGCCCTGGGGCTGCTCAAGTGTCACACCAGGGGCTATTATGGGATGTCAGCTCAGCTGCAGACACGCAGGAGACACCTGCAGTGTTTCCCTGAACCCCCTTTGCTCAGTCTCCCTTCCTGCTGTTCACATCCACCTCTCCCATCCCAAAATGGAGATTTGGTGCCTCCACAGCAGAGCAGGGACAGGTTGAGCTCGGAATCCTGGAATGATGGATCCATCCTGGCAGCTCAGAGGAAAAACCCCTCCTGATCTACTGCTAATCCCTGTGGCAGCCACGGAAATCCACCCCAAACCTTGGCTACACCACTAGCCTTGTAAAGAGTTGTTCCTCATCCACGCTCAAAAAACTCCCCTCAAAATCCCCCCTGCTCAAGACAGACACCCCAAATCTTGCACTCTGGCTTTTCCCAGCTTTCCAGGCTACAAAACCCCAGCGAGGTGGGAGCACAGCCAGACACCCTCTCCCCACTGGACTGCTCCAGCCTGGAACCTGTAGAGTGCTCCCAGCAGCAGGAATTCCACAGGGGAATGGGATGTGGGGGAATGGGATCAGAGCCCCCCTGGCAAGCCCAGCTCCCTGCCCTGAGCCAGCAGCCCCAGCTGTGGGATCAGGTGTGGGACTGGGAAGGGGCTGAGGGCTCAGCTGTGACCCTGGGCTGCTCTGGGAGGGGTTTCAGCACTGAAATTGCAGTGACCAGTTTCTGGCGATCCTCTATGGACTGCAGGTACTGCTGCTTGCCCTCCTTGGACTCGTCCTTCTTCTTCAGGTAGGGCTCGATGGATTTGTACTGGGCGTAGAAGTTACTCAGGTCCTGGGGCAGAAAAAGCACAGGGATCTGGTTATGGGGCTGAGGAGAAACAGGGAACATCCCCAGCTAGATCCACCCCAAATCCCACCCCTGCTGTCCATGCCGTGGGGCCCTGACCCCTCCCTTCAGCCCC
Source organism: Pyrgilauda ruficollis (assembly GCF_017590135.1). Classification (NCBI taxonomy): domain Eukaryota; kingdom Metazoa; phylum Chordata; class Aves; order Passeriformes; family Passeridae; genus Pyrgilauda; species Pyrgilauda ruficollis. The sequence goes on from NW_024515320.1 coordinate 1,080,818, forward strand.
ACCCTCAGGGGCAGAGCCTCTTCCCAAAATCCCACCTAAATCCCCTCCTGGCACAGCTTCACGCCAAATTCACACCTGAACACCCGACCAGGAGGTGCCATTTCCTCCCCAGGTCTGCCACATTCCAGGCCAGCACACATTTAGTCACTGGGACCCACCCAAGGGACGAGTGAGCCCTGAGCCTGGTGGCAGCTGCCACGCCCTGCTCCCAGCCCTGGTGTCCCCTGGCTGCTGCCAGCCCTGCACTCACCGGAACCAGGTCCTTCACCACGTACATGTGGGGCAGGGGGTAGATTTTGGTGACTTTGCTGAGGTCACTGTCGATTTTTTTGATGCAGGCCAGGGTGTTGCCCCCCGCGATGTTCATGGCGCAGGAGCCGCAGATCCCTGAGGGGGAAAAGCAGAGCCAAGTGTGGGATTCTCCCTGCTGGCCCCAAAAATCCCCCTGGGCTGTCCTGGGGAAACTCTATTCGGTCTTCCCAATCCACCAGGATCCCAAAAAGCCTCTTCCCAACCTGACAGGGTCTTGGAAAACCCCTTCCCAACCCACCAGGGTCCTCACCTGTCCCAAAAAATCTCCTGGAAAGGCTCTTCCCAACCTTCTGGAATCCTCACTTACCCCAAAGATCTCTTCTCACCATACCAGGGTCCTCACCCATCCCAGAAAACCTCATCACAGGTTCTGGAAAAGCCTCTTCCCCCTCCTCCAGAGGCCTCACCCACCCCCAAAAATACCCTTCTTGTTCTATCAGTGTCCTCATCTGCCTTGGAAAACCTCTTCCCAACCTGTCAGGGTCCCAAAAAACCTCTTCCCAATCCACCAGAGTCCCAAAAAACCCCTCCCACTGCACCAGGATCTTCATCCAACCCACAAATGCCCCAAACAAGAAGAATGCTGGAATTCACCACTGGGGCTGAACATTTTTAAACTTCAGCAGGGATCAAACACGGGAGCTGCTTTCATCAGCACCAAAACCCCTTTTTCCACGGGGCAGCTCCTTCCCCAGTAGCAAATGAGGGACCTTGAGTGTGATTTGGGGAGGGGAGAACATCCAGCTCTGCTCCCAGATTTGGGGCACGAGGCGGGAGCCAAAAGAGGCATAAAATAAATTAAAAATAGAAAAACACAATAAAAATGGCATTAAAACGTGGGGAACTGCTGCAGCCTCCTCAGCCAGAGAATCCCAGGGCTGGCAGGGATGGAAGGGACCTCTGGGAACCATCCAGCCCATCCCTGGAGCAGGTGGCACTGGAATGTGTCCAGGGGGGGTTTGGGACCTTGCTGGGCACTGTCCAACATTTTTTGCCCCTAAAAGCCCCAATTCAGCCTGGTTTTGTCTTTCCTTTCTGTGCTGGGAGGTCACAGGACGGATCCAGGATGGAGTAAACCCACAAGTATGTTGCTACTGATGGGATTAGCTGTCAGAGGAGGTGCTCAGCACCCCTTTTTCCCTAAAATCTGGAATCCAGGCTGACACTGCCCTTCCTTTCACAGCCTTTGAGGTCACAGGATGGATCCAAGTGACAGCAAACTCACAAACCCTCACAAACCTCATTCCAACCTTCTTCCCTCTAGAAGCTGGAGCTGGAGTTCCACTCCAGGGAAAGAACTTCTTTGCAAAGGTTCAGCTGGAATTTTTGTGTTTTAATGGAATTTTAGTGTTTTGTGGCTGCTGCTCCTTGTCTTGTCTCTGGGCACCATTGGGAAGGGTCTGGGACTGGGACCATCCCCTGGCACCCCCTGGGAATACAAATAAGGATTGATGGGATCCCCTCTCAGCCTCCCCATCTCTGGAACAAATAGGCCCAGCTCCCACAGCCTCTCCTCACAGAAGGGGAATAAAATACCCAAATAATCCTCAAAATTCAGGAATTCTCCCATTCTCCCAGGCAGGGGCCCCCTCCCCTCGTGCCCATTCCCAGGGCACAAACTGCCCTCCCAAAGGTGACCAGAGGCAGCAGGGGCACAAAAATAGCCCAACAAAGGGATGAAATGACCCCTCTGAGGGTGTCCCAGCCCCTGGCACTGCCAAGAGGTTCCTCCCACTGCAGAAAGGCTCCCAAGCATTTTTCAGCCAGCTGGGGAGGGGAGCAGGGCCTGCAGCAGGAATGTGGGACTGGGGGAGCCGCCACAGAGGGCCAGGATGGAACCAGCCCAGCCTGAAAACCCATCCTGTCCAGGGAAAATATTCAGGGCAAGAGTTCTGTCTGGGAGCCCCACTCCGTGTGGAATTCCTGCCTTGCCATGCAGATTCCAGAGGAAAAGGTACCTCGGGCATGCTGCTTTCCATTCCCACCCCAGACAAAACATCCCCAGGCACCGCCTGCCCTCAGACTGCCCCTGCCTCCAGACCCACCTCGGTAATGCAGAGTCATTCCAGACAGGAATGCAACCCCACAGCTCAGCACAACCCGAAATCCAGAGTCATTCCAGCCTGGAATGCACTCCCACAGCTCAGCAGGACCCTAAATCCAGAGCGACTCCAGCCAGGAATGCAACCCCACAGCTCAGCACGACCCTAAATCCAGAGTCATTCCAGCTTGGAATGCACTCCCACACCCCAGCAGGACCCTAAATTCAGAGTCATTCCAGCCAGGAATGCACTCCCACAGCCCAGCGTGACCCGTGACTCAGGAGTTTTTCCCAGGGGAAGTCTGAGAGCAGCCCCAAACCAGATTTGGGAGCAGCCACAACCCCAAATCACCAGTGCCCTTTTCCTCCCTCCACCCCTGCCCTCGGCCAAAGGGCCAAAGAGAAGATTCCTGGAGCTGTTCCTCGAAGTCCCGAGTGCTCTCTCCCAGTTCACCCAATCTGATTCCCACAGCAGCACTGGCACAGCCCCCACTGCTCCCATTCCAGCCCTGCCCGCTCAGCCTTGCCACTGGAATCTCTCCCTGATCTCCCCATGCACTGGGAGGCAGCTGAAGAACCAGACTGGGAGAGAAACTGGAACAACTGGGAGCTCTGGAAGGAATTACTGGAGCTGGCAGCTCAGAACTGTGTCATTACACCCTGGGAGCACCAACTCCAGCTTTACTCCTTGGGTCACTCGGGTGTTTTATCCTCAGAGGTGGGAAGGGACAGGGGTTCTGTGCAGCTTTATTCCTTGGTTCCTTTGGGTGTTTTATCCCGAGGTCGGGGGAGAGGGGTTCTGAGTTTTACGCCCTGGTTCATTTGGGTGTTTTATCCCACAGTGCAAGGAGAGGAGTTCTGAGCAGTTTCACTCCCTGGTTTATTTGTGTGTTTTATCCCACAGTGCAAGGAGAGGGGTTCTGAGCAGTTTCACTCCCTGATTCACTCGGGTATTCTATCCCCAGGGGTGTGAGAGCAGGGGTTCTGAGCTCCCTGGGGCTCCCACAGTCAGCACACACAGCATTCCAAGGGCATTCCAGGTGGGAATGTGCTGTCCTTACCCTCCCTGCAGGACCTGCGGAAGGTCAGCGTGGAGTCCATCTCGTTCTTGATCTTGATCAGGGCATCCAGCACCATGGGCCCACACCTGTGGCACAAATCCCAAATCACCAACCCTGCAGAGCCCCCAGATGCAGGGTCTGACCCCTGCACCCACACTCAGCAGCACCTAAAAGGGTTTTTAACAATTCCCACTAATTCTGTGTGAATCCCAGGGATTAAACAGGGATCTCTGACCAGCAGGGCAGCCCAGGGGCAGGGTGGGTCAGACCCTTGTGACCACTGAGTGTACGGCCAACCCAAAGCCAGTGACCTGTGCTGGCCCCTCTTCCCCTCTCTGGGTCAGGCTGTGACAGCCCTGTCTGGCCCCGTGAGTCATAAGGGACACAGGACAAACACTTGGGGACAACTTCTGTCATTTTACACCCAGGGCACCACCCAGGGATTATTCACTGGGGCAAAGCCACCCCAAAACCGGAGCTGTGGCTCCTGTGGGGTTTGAGTAGGGGCTGGGTGGGAGTGGGAGCTCCTGGAATGGTTTGGGGGGGACCCCTCAGGAAGGGTCTGGGGTGGATTCCTCTGGAGGAGCTCCTGGGAAGTGTTTGGGGTGGGTTCCACTGGAGGAGCTCCTGGGAATTCAGGCCCAGCATCCACAGGGAGGTTTCTGAGCCCCTTCTTAGGATCCCAGGGAAGCAGGAGCTGCTCTGGGAGGCCACAGCCAGGTGTGGATAAACCATGGGAAGGATAGATAGAGCTCCCACCTTCTCTCCCTGGGAATCGTGAGCTGCACATGGAATTGCCTCCTGGAATGCAGAATCCCAGAAGGGGCTGGGCTGGAGGGACCTTCCCATCCTATTCCCAGGGGCAGGGACACCTTCCTCTACCCCAGATGGCTCCAAGTCCCATCCAGCCTGGCCTGGGACACTTCCACAGCTTCACTGCGAATTCTGTGCCAGCCTCCTGGGTAAGAATTCCTTCCCAATATCCCATTTAAACCTCACTCAGGGAAGAATTCCTTCCCAGTATGCCACCCAAACCTCTCCTCTTCCAGTTCAAACCCTGTCCCCTGTCACTGCTCCTGACACCACCTGGCCTTGGGAAAAGCTGCTCTCCTTTCTTCTTCCCCCAAACTTCCCACATAAATCAAGTTCATTAAAGCCACCATAACCTCTTTAACCCATCCCAGGGATGGTCCAGAAATGTGGAAAATCTGCTTTTTCCTGGGATAACACCCACAGTGCCTGTAGAAAATCTGCTTTTTCATGTGGAAAATCTGCTTAAATCGACTTTTTCCTGGGATGACACCCACGGTGGCTGTGCCCACAATGAGCTGCTCTGTGCCAGAGGGAAGCAACCCTTCCTAGCCATTCCCTGGAGCTGGGATTGCTCCCTAGCCACATTCCCAAGGGACACCCACTTGTTCAGGTCCACCTCGTAGGTCTGCATGCGGGGTTTGTCCCCGGCCTTGTCGGGGTCCCATCTGTAGATGGCGAATTTCTTCAGCCGCGGCGCCGCCGCCGCCGTCTGCGCCTGCCGGAGCACCTGGATCCAGGGAAAAACAGCCTCAGGTCCCACCCTGGATGCCAGGAAAAACAGCCTCAGATCCAGGGAAAAACAGCCTCAGATCCAGGGAAAAACAGCCTCAGGTCCCACCCTGGATGCCAGGAAAAACAGCTCAGATCCCACCAGGAGGGATCCAGGACGAGATACAGAGATGGATATGTGTGTATATATTAAAAAACATATTAAATATATATGTATATATATATATAAAGATTTTAAAAGATAATAACTACAAACATTTTTACACACCTATACATATAAACATGATAAATGTGCTTGGAATTACATGTGGGTACCTATGTGTACACTGTATGCTGTGTGTATTCCCATTATTATTATATTGTGTGTACTTATATATCATATAATGCATTACATAGATTATATAACACATTGTATGTGATATATATTCATAAATATGTATATATAAACATAGATGCACAAACATGTAAATGTATGTGCAAACACGTGCACATTGTTTATGGTGCATTTTATTTATAAATTATGTGTTTATAAATTATATGTATGCATTTGTATATTCTACTGACTGTCATTATAATGACATAATTACATGTTTACTTTATTTATATATTGTGTTTAAAATTATAGTTTATGCATTTATATATCCTACATATACTCTATGTATTTTTAGAGATATTACACATCATATAGAACACATCATACTTGTATTTATATGTACACACAAATATACATATGTATATATAAGTATACAATGCATTTTATATGGAACAAATTCATATATTCTATGTATGCTTATAAATTACATGTATTTATAGATGTGTTTGTAAATGGTAAGTATTTGTATATTGTGCTGCATGTGTAATTACAATAATATAATTATATTTTACATCCATATATCTTTATGCATACGTTTTATATACATTATTTATATATATATTATATATATAATGTCTGTACATAAATGTATATACACACATTATATTAATATATTTATATTTATAAATAAATATAAAATTACATTAAAATTACAAATACATAAACATATATAGAGATTTTTACATTTACATGTTTATATATAGATAAAAGATAAGTATTTTTATATAAATTAAAACATTTTATATAAATATATCCTGGGGCTCCCCCTGCCCAGAGCCAGACCAATATTCACAAAATTCCGACCCCCACCAGCTCCTGGATCCACCAAACCTCAGCAGCTCTCCCTGCCCGGTTATCCTGGAATTCCTGAGCAGCTCCTGCTCTTCCCAGGATCACCCTTGCCCTGCTCCCACTGCTCTTCCCAACCTTCTCCTGGAATGGTCCCACTGCTCTTCCCAGCCTTTTCCTGAACCACTCCCCAAATTTCCTGTTGTCCTTTATCTCCCCTAAACCCTTTCCAGACCCTTCCAGCTGCTCTCTGCCCCCATCCCCCCCTCTTCTCCCACCCCTTCTTCCCCCCTTTTACCTCACCTCCTCCTGCCCCCAGCCCCTTCCCTAGCCCTGCCCTCCTGTCCATCCCTAATTCCCCCACAATCCAGTTCCAGACCCCACACTTCAGCTCCAGCCCCGTCTCCAAAGCTCCCTCTCCCCCTCACTCACTGCCCTTCTCTTCCACACCCCTCCCGGGCCCCTGTAGCCCCCGGCCGCCTCCGCCTCGCCTCCCCCCGCTCCACTGCCAGCCCCCACGGCCGCCCCGGCCCCTCACCGCCCGCGGTCCGGCCCGCAGGAACCGCGCGGGGACTCCGCGCCTCAAGGAGACTCCGACCGCGGCCGTCGCCATCTTGGCGCTGCGCACTTCCACATGCCCCGGAAGCACCCCCTCACCGCCATGTTGTGTTCTGACGGGAAGGGGCTCCCGCCATTTTGAGTGTGGCGGCGCCCTCAAGAGAGGCGCCATGTTGGGTGTGGCGCGCCCTGTGGGACAGGACCCTGTGGGACAGGACGCCCCAAACCCCCTTTTGTTTTCCTAGATTCCCCTTTTTCTTTCCTAAATCCCCCTTGTTTTCTGTCTGTTAATTCCCAGAATCATTATTTTGCATGGAGATATCTGTTCTGCTACCCGCCTCCTGCCCTCAAGAGAGGCGCCATGTTGGGTGTGGCGCACCCTGTGGGACAGGACGCCCCAAACCCCCTTTTGTTTTCCTAGATTCCCCTTTTTCTATCCTAAATCCCCCTTTTTCTTTCCTAAATCCCCTTGTTTTCTGTCTGTTAATTCCCAGAATCATTATTTTGCATGGAGATATCTGTTCTGCTACCCGCCTCCTCAAGGAGACCTGCCCCAACATCAATGGGGCAAATGGTGGGTGCTGGGGAGCAAAGAGTCCCAGAGACACTAAGGCAGGAAAAGCCCTCCAAGGTCCCTCCAGGACCTTCAAGTCTAAGCCGTGGCTGATCCCCACCTTGTCCCCAGCCCAGTGAGTGCCACATCCAGCCCTTCCTTGGACACCTCCAGGGATGGGCACTCCAAACCTCCCTGGGCAGCCCCTGCCAAAAAGAAATGGCTCTGTTGGAGATGATGTAACTTTCCTAATTAGTTTTTAATTAATTGTTACAATTACTTGTAAGCAGTGCCCACTTTTAGCAAGCACAAATTAAAACTTCTTCACTGCTCTCGATTCTTACTGCTATTTTGATCATTAAATCACTGAGACCTTGAGTTTGTTAAAGCTAACCCTGACAAGCTTCCATAAAGCCAAAGGGAGTTGAAGATTGGACATCTGGGATCTCAAATTTATGGACCTTTAAGGACACTGGAGTAAGAAGAAGACGCAGAGGAGATTGAGGCCTGGAAAGTTGGGGATTCCCAATTGAAAAAGATGAGAAAAGGACGATAAAAGAACTCAAGGATGTGGCCCAGCTTAGCATGAAGAGTGAGAGATCAATAACCAATAGTGGACAGGCTGCTAATCAATGAAGAGCATTATTAGAACCCATGACCACTAATTTCTGTGTTAAAAACATGTAGATAAATGAAAACATTTTGTATTGATGTGGAGGCTGGAGCTCTGTCAGCCACACACAAACCCTGCCTGAGAATAAAGTGATGCCTGACTCACCACCACCACAAAAACAGTGGTAGAGACAATTTTGGAGGATTTTAGTAACTTCCCCACCTCTCTGAGCACTCCCTCTGTTTCCCTCCCAGTTATTCCCGACATAATTATTAATTAATAATTAATTATTAATTATTTGGTTATTTAATTCCCCAGCTTTTTCCTCACAGCAAATTCATTTATTAAGGGAATCACAAGCAACACACGCTGGGGGCAAAGGTGGAGGGAGGAGGAGGAAGAGGAGGAAGAGGATGAAGAAGAGGCCTGGCTATGGTGTGAAGTGCCACCACTGGAAGGCAAAGGGCCGGCGCTGGACGTTGGTGCCACAGCGCACCTCGCCGAGGCTGCCGTGGTAGGAGGCCACGTCCTCCAGGAAGCGGCAGCACAGCCCCAGCGGCTCCAGCAGCGCTCGGATCCGCCGCTCCAAGCAGCACTCGCCACCTGCCACCGGGCCAAACGGCTTGGGGATGCCCAGGTCCCTGGCCAGCACGATCATGGTGATCTGTGGGGTGACACCAGGGGATGCTGGCATCAGAATGGGTTACACTGAAGGGCTTGGGGATGCCCCTAGGTCCCTGGCCAGGATGATCCTGGTGACCTGCAGGCTGACACTAGCAGTGTTGAAACGGATGAAGCCAGAGGAAATACACTGATCACTCTCCTCCACCCTCCTCAGTACCACTTTTTGCAGCTGCCCTTTCTCAGGATTCCAAATCCAACAGAATTTTCACCTTTTTATCATTAAAACATGCCTCACCCCTTGCAATTTCACCACTTTTTCTAAAAATCCCACTGCAAGCACCACAAAGCCACCAAGCTGTGTTAGACCTGTGTTTATCCATCCCTGCCTGGATATATTTCCTTTTGCTAGACAGCTAGAGGGGTTTTTTGGGAAAACTTTGGGGAAAATATGCCTCTCAGCTTGCAATTTCACTGCTTTGAAAGGGTTTTGCCTCAAAACCCCAAAGCCACCACGCTGTGTTAAACCTATGTTTATCCTGGAGATATTTCCCTTTTCTAGACAGCTGCTTTTTCTTTTTCAGAAAAACTTTGGGGACTCATCCTGGCTGGCGCAGCTGTTTTTTGGGGAGGAGCCAAGAATGGGAACCCCCCATTACCGTGTTGGGGAAGTAGGGAACGGCTTTTCCCTGCTTGTCCAGCTTGAAGAGGGCCGGCAGGTCGATGATGTCCTCCTCCAGCAAGCCCAGCTCCTTCTTGAGGATATCCCTGTTCCAGTCGATGCAGCGCTGCAGGGGATGGAGCAGAGCAGAGGGGGACCAAATTCCACCACTCCCTGTGGGGTTTGTGCCATACTGGGTGGTCCCTGCCAGAAATGGGGGCTGTGACCCAGAGTGTGGGGATTACCTGCACGTACTGGTTCTGCTGCGCCAGAACGTCGTTGGACAGCACCTTGTTGATGGTGACGCGCTTGGTATCTGTCCCCGAGTACCCTAAACACAAAAAACACCCTCAAAATGAAGCAGTGCTGGCAGGAGCCTGGCTTGAGGTAGGGTATAGAGATGGAGAAAGCCCAAAACGCCAAAAAAAATAAAGCCCTAAACCCCAAAATCCCAATTTCCTGAGGCTGGGATGAAAGTTTGAGAAGCTGAAGGGAAGAAGTCTCTGCCCATTGGAAACAGCATTGGAAAAGTCCTGTCATCCATCCTCCTGCCCATAGGGATCCAGTGGATTTCTCCAGAGCGTTCCTCTCCATGGGGTCACCCCTGGTCTGGGGACAGCCGGGCTCCCACCAGAGGAACCCTTGGATACAGAGACCTTCTCCCAACCCCGCCATGGATCAAAATCACAGCAAAATGGAAAAAACACAGTTTGGAGACCTTCTCCCAACCCTGCCACAGATCAAAACCACAATGAAATGGAAAAACCCAGCTCCAATATGGATAGGAGAGCTTCCAGTTGTCCTGCTCCGTGCTGGAGCTCTGTTGGCATTTCCAGAGGCTCCATCCCTGGCAGCAAACATCCCCTCCACGCAGAGACCCTTATCCCTCCCATCCCACTCGTTTTCCCGAAATAGGGCTGGAGGAGGCTGGGGGCGGCGAGCAGGCATCCCGCTGAAGGACACCCAGCGGGGAAATGTCCCTGCATGGCCCTGGCTGTGCCACTGAGCGCTGTCCCCTTGCCTTTGAACATGGTGGCTTCTCCCTGACCCTCCTTCTGCTTCTCACGGAAGAGCCGGTAGCAGGCGGCCGGGCTGGCCAGCAGCATCCGGAATCGCTGCGGGAACACGGCCGGGTCAGCTGCAGCCCTGCAGCGCCCCAGGACTCACTTCTGCAAAATCCCAAGCTGATTAAAACTCTTAAAATCTGGAGTCTTTGCTGTCATCTAGTGCCTCGTTTAACCTCTGGAGGGTTTATGTGCCTAAATATTCTATTTTTGAGCCATTCAGGTCAAGGCTCAGTTTGCCTGAGTGGAAAATTTATGTGAGAAGCAGCCAAAGCAATGATAGACTGAAGAGAAACGATCTGAGAACATGTGAGCATAAATATTCTTCTTTTTTTTGAGCCATCCTGGTCAAGGCTTGGTTTTCCTGAGGAAAAAACCCATGTCAGAAGCAGGGAAAACGATGACAGAGGGAAGAGAAATTATCTGAAAACATGTGGGCATAAATATTCCTTTTGTTTTTTTGAACCATCGTGGTCAAGGCTTGGTTTCCCTGAGGGAAAATCCATGTCAGAAGCAGGAAAAGCCACAAGAGAGGGAAGAGAAATGTTCTGAAAACCTCTGGGAGATGCTGAACCGTTGCAGACCCCCAGGAATCTTAAGGCTGGATTTTCTTGGATACCTTTGTAGCACCTTTTCCTTTCTATTTGCGTTCGTTAATAGCCCAGCAAATCCCTTTTTTTGTGCTCAGATCCCTCATTTTGGGGTGGGGAATGAAACCCAAGGAAACACTGGCTGGGGTGCCAAAGGAGGGAGCTCTGGGGTTTTCCCAGGGGGATCAGTGTCCTGGAGGAGGAGCCCTGGGGCAGCACGGGGGGTCTGGGGGTACCTTTTTGTCAGAGGTTGGGACAAAGTTGACAAACTCATTGATGTTGCCCACGGCCAGCCAGTCAGAGTAGAGCTCCACGGGGGCCTGGACGCGCTGGGCGTAGAGGAAATCCCGCACCAGCCTGGTCATCCTGCGGCCCGCGGATCTGGGGAGAATTCCCATCAACATCTGCCTGGATTCTTGGACTGGGGGGTATTCCCATCAACATCTGCCTGGACCCTCAGATATAAATTGCCTCTGAGGTGGTGGAGCTGGGAGTCCCCACCCTGTGCAGGCAATGTCCGACTGACCCAATTACCCCGATCTTGGTGGTGTTTCAGGGCACCTATTGAGGACATGCTCCCAAATCCATGTTTTTCCCAAATCTGTGTTTCCCCGTCTCTTACGTGGGGAAGCTGCTGCCGATCAGGATCCTTCCCAAGGGATACTCCTTGCCAGCCACGGACACAGGCGGGCTGACCTCCACGTTCCCAAAGGAGTCCAGGCTGGCCGCGGCCTCGAAGAGGGGCTCCTTGTGCACGTAGCCAAAATTGGGGCCCTGTGAAAAAGGAAATGCCCTGAGTGCCCGCTGCTGCCGCGGTGTTATCTTCCTGCAGGGTGGGTGAGGACAGCGACAGCGAGGGGACAGGAAAGGGGACAGGAGAAAGGTCTCAGGGTCATGGAGCTGCAGGAATAATTGGGTCAACCTGGGAGCAGAGCCCACGCCTGAAGCTGGGACCAGATCTCCTCTCATCCCACAGCCAAGGTTTAAATGTCCACATTAAGCCATGTTTAAGCATTCACATTAAGCAAGACCAGCTCTCCTCTGTTCTCCCACAGCCAAGGTTTAAATGTCCACATTAAGCCAAGGTTTAAGTGCTCACATTAACCAGGACCAGATCTCCTCTGTTCTCCCCAGCCAAGTTTTAAGTGTCTACATTAAGCCAGGCCAGATCTCCTCTGTTCTCTCTAGCGAAGGTTTAAATGTGCGCATTAAGCCAAGGTTTAAGTGTCCACATTAAGCTAATTAAGCAGCCCTGAGCCAAGTTCCTGGCTGGCTCTGGGAGGGAAGTGAACTCCAGCCCCTGAGGGTGACTCTGCCCTGGGCTAAGAGCCACCCCAAGGGCTGCATGGCACTTAAATCCCACTTAAGGCCTGATTTCCAGGATTTGCCATATCTGGGATTGGAGAAGCTGTGTGTGCAGGGGTAATTAGTGCTGGGCTCTGTGTGCCAAAGCCCGAGGGAGCGTTAAAAACGGCAAAACTGGCAGGGATGGGACCAAAATCCCACTTTGCCCTCTCTCTGGTTGGAGTCGATGCAGGCCTGGAGCACACGGCAGCCCCTGGGATGAGATCAGGTGTCCGTGAGGTTTGAGTTAAATCCCAGTCACTTATCAGGGCTGGGTTTCCATGGGGATAACCCAAATATACAGGTCAGGAAAAGTGAGCAGGGAGAGCTGGGGTTCTTCCACACAGAAAGTCTCTTTTTAAACCAAGGCTGTTTGGAGACGCTGGGGTAGAGGGAGCACAGCTTTCCCAGAGGCTTCCTGTGCGGTTTTGGGGTGCATTTTTGGGGGATGGCCAGGATCAGATCCCTTTTTCTCTGGGTGCTGAGGGAGGGCCTGAGCACCAACCACCTGCTCCTGACTAATTTCAGTTTAATAAAACCACGGAGCCCGCCCGGTTTCAACTGTCAGGGCTCTGGTTCATCCCAGGTTTGTGGGTCACATCCAAGTCCTATCAGTTCCAACCTGATTTTGAGGGGATAATTCCCTCCCGTCTCCTTTTTCCCTGGCATGGGTTTCCAAGGGCCCAGGACTTGACCTGTGCCCGTGGCATTGGGCTAAGTATTCCTAGCTGGAAAATGAGATTGGAAAGGTCGGGCTGGGGATTAGGGCAGGCTTCAAAGCAGAAATTGGAGGATAATGCGTTAGCAGCTCCCAAGGCTGAAATTGCTGCCCTAAATACGAGGCAGAGCAATTCCTAAAGAGGGCAGATCCATGCGGCCACCCGGCGGATTTGCTGGCTGGGACTGGATGTTCCCAAGCCAGGCATGAGAAATGATGCATTTCAGTGCTCCCCAAAGCCCCCAGCCTTCCCCAAAGGGACAAAAGATGGGATTTGTTCTCATCTCCTGTTCCTGCTGGGGCTGAGGCTGCTCCAGAACCCGGCTGGGAGTTGGGGACAGCAACTCCATGGCTGCCTGGGGTGTCCCGCCCTTCCCCCATGGGGTATCTCCAAGGAATTGCCCAATCCAGCTTTTTTCCATGCTGGGCTCTTCCAAAATGCCCCATCTCAGGCTTGCCCTGGTCCTTTTCCTCAGCCAAGGAGCCCACAAGGATGTTCACAGGTGGCTGGCTGCATCCTGTTCTCCTTCAAGGAAGTAAACTGACCCTCTGTCCTGGGATGCTTGAGGAGAAATCCCATCCCAGAGCTTGGCTCCCCTTTCACTCCCAGAGGTGCCGGCTCCTCCTTTCCCCCTGGGCCAGAGTTTTCCCAGAGGGCTGAGATTGGGTGAAGCTGGATAAGGGATGAGGGGGTGAGGGTGGAGCTGGGTGGGAAGGAATCTCCACCCAGAGCTGCTCTGCTCTCATTTTCCAGGCAATTCCATTCACGGAGCCAAGGGCAGGGAGGATTTGGGAAATCGGAACGTGGGCTGGGCATGACCCCGGGAGCTGCTCCACAGGGAACACAGGGAACACAGGGAACACAGGGAACCTGCTCTCACCAGCAGCTCCTTGACAGGGAGTTGCTCCATCCCTCTCTCCCGAGGGGAATCCAGCACCACTGGGAAGCTCTTGTGGGGAGCCTGGGTGTAGCCGAGCTTGATCTCATCCTGAGGAAGGGAGGAAATCCCACCTGGGGCACCGGCAGGGAAGGGTTTTCCAGGTTTTTGGAGCCCCCCTACCTGCATCCAGCGGTCTCCACGGTTGATGTAGCCGAAGCAAACCTTCAGCTTGCAGCCGGCCTTGGCCACCAGGCTCTGGATCTCCTTGGTGAACAGGTAGTTGTCCTTCATGCTGGAGGAAAGGGTGGAAAGGATGGAAATTCCCTGTTCCCAGCCTGGCCCCAGGGCCGGCGGGGCTGGGGAAGCACCACCTGTACCTGCACACCAAGAGGTTCACCGGGGCCAGGGTGTTGGGGGTCATGATCCACGGTGCCACCCGGAACACCACGGTGTCCGTGAAGATCGGTGAGTGGGGGATGCCCTGAGGGAGCCAAGCAGAAGTCAGGGACATTCCCCACACCATTCCCCCCAGACACCCTCCCCTGAGGCCAGTTTTGGGATTGGTTAATGGGATCGCTCTCCATTCCAGCACCGTCCCGATCTGCTGGGTGCAGCCTCCCATCTGCCCCATTCCTGGGAGTTCCTGGAGTTCCTGGGCATTCCCGACCTCAGCCAGTGGCTCCAGGAGGCTGACGTGGATGGATACCAGCCCGGAGAAGGTCTCATTGGGAAAGCACAGCCCCTCCACGAAGAAGTGGAGCTCGGCGGCCCCACCGGGGTAGGGCACGGCATGGAACAGCTTCCTGCAGCCCAGCACCTGCACATAGCGCTGTCCGAAGAAGGGATCTGCAGGGAACAGGAAATCCCCAGTTTTATTGGGATTCCCGCCTGTTTCCTCAAGATTCCCGCCTGTTTCCTTGGGATTCACTCCTGTTTTCTCAGGATTCCTGCCTGTTTGTTTCCTTGGGATTCCTGCCTCTTTTCTCAGGATTCCCACCTCTTTCCTCAGGGTTCCAGCCTATTTCCTCAGGATTCTGGCCAAACAAATGTTATGTATGTTTAAATCCTCCTTTTCTTAAAACCACATCGGGCTACTTGCTGCCACCCCTTTGCTGCGTGGCTTTGTGTCCCGCTTCCTCTGCTTGTCCATCTCCAGAGTTTTTCACAGGATGGAAAAGAGGGGAAAATGAGGGGAAAATGGGGGAAAATGGGAGGGGAGAATGGGGGAAAAATGAGGAAGGGATGTTGGGGGCATGGTCTGAGAAGCGTGGAGAGGACAAGGTCAAGAGATGGGAAGGAAAGGACTTGTGGGGCCTCAAAATCATCGGGGGGAGGAGGAGGAAGATGAATCAGGGGAAAAGGAGGAAAAGGAAGAGGAGGAAAGGAAGGAAGAGGAAGAGGCAGAGGGGAAGAGAAAGAAGGGGAATAGGAGAAAAGGAGAAAAGGAGAAAAGGAAGATGGGGCAAAGGAGGAAGGGGCAGAGGAGGAAGAGAGAAAGGAGAAAGGGGAACAGGATGAAGGGGGAGAGGAAGGGGCAGAGGAGGAAGAGGCAGAGCAGGAGGTGAGGAAGGCCTTACTCTGCACATGGAAGACCCCAACTTTGTCGGCGTCACTGACAGAAATGGAGAGGACGATTTCATAGCCCCGGGGCAGGCGCTGGGGCCCCTCTGTCCTCAGCACCATCTGAGCCATGTCCAGCAAATCTGGGAGCAAACAAAGCAAATCGGGTGGGGTTCTCCATGTTCCCTCCTGGGGTTTGGATCTCCTTCCTGAGACACCTGCTCTTGCCTCGCCACCAGCCTGGGCACCCTGGCAAACCAGAGCTGGTGCCTCATGGGCTGTGACTCAAATGCCCTTTTCCTGTTCCTTCTCCCTGCCCTCCCTGGCACGGCTGGGCCATGACCTCGGAGCGCCGCCGGGCCTGGCTCCGTGTGGGTTGTGTTTTCCAGGAACGGGTGGGTGGATTCATGGCTGCCAGCCTCGTGCCTCACCCCGTGCTCCTCTCACCTGCGTGGAGCATCCCCGGCCCGCGCCGTGCCAGCCCTGGAACCTCAGCCCTCCCCCAGGCCAGCCGCCGTGCCCTGCCTGGCTCCAGTGGGTTGGCGTGGCGTTAATTCCACAGAAATTCCCACGTGGGAAGCTTGCTCAGCAGCTGGTGGGGAGCAGCTGGTTCCTAGGCTGGGTCTTGGGCTGGGTCCCTCTCAGGAAAGGTCACAGTGAGGGGACAATGGGGATTTTGGGGACAGGGCATTTGGGGAGCTGTTACCTTCCCTGTTGAACACTTGCTCGCTGTCGCAGTCGGAGGGCGGGATGAAGGGGAACTCCTTGTCACAGCTGACCAGCAGGATGGCCCCGTGTCCCTCTGGTCCCCAGGCCCAGCTCGCCTAAAGCACCCCTGGGGTTCAGTGGGCTCCGGACCCGCCGAGCCTGTGGATTTTCGGTGGGTGGGGGAGGCTGGGTACCTTATTGGGGCTGTTCTTTTCCACCACTCCATCCCGATCCGCGTCCACGTCCAGGGAGATCCCTGCAGGGACAGAGCCGCCTCATCCCCAGGCACGGCGAGGGGATTGGGTGCCAGACCCCCAGAGCCAGCAGACCTGGGTTTGCTGTCCCCATCCCTGCCCCTGCTCCAGGCATGAGGGGATGGGTGTGGACTCCTGGAGCTCTCGACTCACCGACACCAGTGAGGAACACTCCGGCTTGGTTGATGGGCTTCCCTCCCTCTGCGTAAAAGCTGACGGTGACCTGCAAACCCGAACCCCACACTGGGGCAGGATGTCCTCCCTCCGTGGAGGTCCTGCTCCCGGGATCCCGCTCCTCACCTTGTTGTCATTGACCTCGGAGCTGGCCCGGCTCATGCTGAACCTCAGCACCGTCCCCTCGTCCAGCGGCCACCGCGCGCCAGCGCCGGACACGACCTCGGGCTCGGCGCGGCCGCGGAACAGCACATCCACGCTGACCCCCTCCGTGTGCTTCACGCCAAAGGCCACGGCCCCGGCGGGGGCCGCCCTGCCAGAAACACCCGGAATTCTCAGGGATGTGCTGGGTCAGTGCGGCGTTCCCATCGGGATTCATTCCACTGCCCTGAGTGCGGCCAAGACTGGGCATGCCAGCATCTCTGTGCTCACTGCTGGCACCTTCCTGCCCTGCTCCTGCCTGGGAACTGGAATTTACCCGGGTTTAGGCCTGGCTTAGCCTCATGAGGGTTTGCAGCCATCGCTGTGGGTAAGGATCTGTAATAATCCAGACCAACCTGGGCTCGCACTTCCATGGAGAAATCCCTGTTCATTTTCCAGCATGGTGTTTAACGGTTCCTCAAAACACAGTGGCCATCCCCCCGAGAGGCTTTTCCATGGGAAACTCTCATTTTTGGGGCATTTTATCCAGTCCCAAAGCTGTCAGTGCTGCCCTGCTCCCAGTCCGATGTGCCCTTGCTCTTCCCCTCTCCTGGCTCCTTTTCCCAAATTTCCCTGCCTTTCCAGGTTATTATTTTTGGGCTCTTTGCCCCGACACCCGAGACCTTGCTTTGATCAGGTTTCTCAGATGCCGCCAGTCCCACCAAACCCGCACCCTTGGAGAGGGGGGAGGAAATCCGAGTGCTCCTTTGCTCCTGCCTGGGTGTTCCTTAAATCCTTCAATTGCTTTTAATTACACATGGAAAAACTCGTTTGGTTTCCTGGTTCCTTGGATCTGGGTATCCCGCTGGGAAGGGATTTGGCCTGGAGAGGTGCCAGGGGAGCTGGAGCTGCGCTGCTTGGCTTGAATATTGAGGCTGGGATTTGCAACAGCAGCACTGACCAGAATCGAGCCTGGGATGAGTTTTTCACCTTCTTTTTCCCTTTAATCCCGAAGTTCAGCATTGGGTTTGTTTTAGGGAAGTGGGGTTGGCGCTGTGGGGATTTCCACTTTCCCAAGGTTTTGGTCAAGAGATTTTGTGTTCTTCCCTTACTTTGCAGTCCCTTCCCAGGCTCCTGCTCGTCCCTCTGCTCTCCTCACCTCCCCGAGGTGTCCCAGGATCTGCTGAGCCCAGCGGGTCAGACCCACCCTGGGCTGGGGTAAATACAGGGGTGTTCAAAGCTTTCCAGGGATTCATGCAGCTCTGCAATGTCTGGGAAGGAGTTTGCCCACAAATTGCATCAAAACAGTGTCGGGGCTGTGGAGTTTGGGAAAGCAGAGGGAAAATGAAGAGCAGGGATTCCCAGAGGGATAAACAGGAGGGAAAGATGAGGAGGAAGGTGAAGGTGGAGGAGGAAAGGAAGTTTTGGGGGTCTCACTCATCTGTGGACATCAGTGTGTCTGCCCAGCAGCTGTGGGGTTTGGGAAAGCAGGAGGAAAAAGGAGGAGCAGGGATTTCCAGAGGGAAAAATGGGGGAAAAGCAAGGAGAAAGGTGGAGGAGGAAAGGAAATTTTTGGGGTCCCTCTCACCTATGGACATTGGTGTGGATGTGCCTGCCCAGCAGCTGTGGGGTTTGGGAAGACAGGAGGAAAAAAGAGGAGCAGGGATTCTCAGAAGGGAAAATGAGGAGCAGGGATTTGCAGAAGGAAAAACAAGGAGCAGGGATTCCCAGAGGGAAAAACAGGGTTGAAAGGTGAGCAGAAAGGTGAAGGGGAGGAAAGGATTTTTTTGTGGGGGTCCCTCTCACCATGGACATCGGTGTGGGTGTGGTTGTGGCCGCCCAGCAGCTGTGGGGTTTGGGAAAGCAGGAGGAGAAACAAGGAGCAGGGATTTGTAGGAGGAAAAATGAGGAGCAAGAATTTGCAGAAGGAAAAGCGGGGGGGAAGGTGGAGGAGGAGGAGGAAGGGAAGTTTTGGGGTCCCTCTCACCCGAAGACGTCGGCGCGGATGTGGCCGCCCAGCACGCACAGGGCCTCGATGCGGTTCCCGTGCTGCAGCCGCAGCGTGCGGGGCTCCCCCGGCATCTCCCCGGCCATGGGCACCGGCACCGACACCGGGAGCTGCCCCGGGAGCTGCCCCGCGGAGCCCTCGCGGCCGCTGCTGCTCCTTCCTCCGGCCCTGCCGCCCTCCTCCTCCTCGAGGGGCTGGCGGGGCTGGGATGGCAATGGGAGCGAGGGGGCGGCTGGGCTGGACCCGTGAGACCTCTGAAAGTGATCCGGGGGAGGGAGGAACAGGGGGGGACAGGGATGGATAGTGAGGGAGGGACAGCGAGGGATGGACAGAGATGGACAGGGATGGGCAGGGAGGGAGGGATGGACAGGGTAGGATGGACAGAGATGGACAGAAATGGATGGACAGGGAGGGAGGGACAGAGAGGGAGGGAGGGCAGCTGGCCCCAGCCCTGGGCAAGGAGCTCCCCCAGCTGTCCCCAGCTCCCGGTCCCTCCACACCTCCCTGACCCCAGCCTGGGATCCCCAGTGCGGATTTGTGGCATTTTGGGACCTGGCCGCATCCCTGGGGTGCATTTCACCTTGTCCTTCTGCTCTCTAGGGAAAATCCCTGCCTGCTCCCGCTTTCCCAGACCTGAGGCAAGAGCAGAACTCTCCTTTTTTTCCCCTGCTAATTTTCAAAGGGAAGCTGGGGAGCAGTGGCTGCTGAAGGGAGCTCGGAGCTGGTTTTGTCCCCCCGGGCCGTTCCGGAGCGCGTCAGGAGCTGTTCCCGCCCACGCGGGGTTTGCATCGGTTATGAACACCCAGCTAAATATTCATTTTCCAGCCCAAACTGCTGCCCCAGATTCTGGAAGCCACAAGCAATTAGCGAGCAGCAGCAGAGCTCAGGTGGATGTTCCTTCTTTCCATCCCTCTCGGGCTTCCCTTTTCCAACCCTGGCTTCCCTCCGTGGGGACGGAGTCCCTGGGATTTATAGGGGTCGTCTCCACGCTGCCATTCCCCCATGGAAAAACGGGGAATGGGGTGAGATTTAAAGCCCTTCAACTCCAAATCATTCCGGGATTGTGCTGAGGAATATCCTGGATGGATATCCAGGCCAGGAGCTGGGACGTTCAGGGCTAGCTCCACGTGGGAATCTGATCTAAACTGGGATAATTTCATTGGAATTGGGATAATTTCCATTGGAATTGAGGGGTTGGAAGGGCTGGGGGATGAATATTCCTGGATTTTTTAGGGATCATCCTCCCCCTGGAATCCCCCCATAGAAAGAGGGGGAATGGGATGGGATGTAAAGCCCTTCCAGCCCCAGTAATTCTGGGATTGTGCTGAGGAATATCCCAGATGAGCATCCGGGCCAGGAGCTGGGAAGTTCAGGGCTGGGAAAATAGGGAATCTGAGTTAATCTGGATAATTTCCACTGGAATTGGGATAATTTCATTGGAATTCAGTTCTTCCATGGATCTGTCCCGCGGCTGTGCCGGGACTGGGAAGGATCCCGGTTTATCCCGGGATCTGTCTCGCCGTTTCCCGGTGAATCCGAGCCGCTCCGAGGATTCCCGGGGGTTTTTAACACTCAGACCGGACCGGGAGCTGCTCTGCCCGAACCTCCCTCTGCCGGGGCAGCGCTGCCCACCCGAATTCCCAGGCGCTGGGAGCAGATCCCAGCCTGGAGTCTGGGAGCAGCCCCCGCGCTCCCCTCCCGAGGTTTTCCCGGAGCTGGAACTCGGGATTTGCTCTCCCCGGGTGCTCGGGGCTCCGGGGTCGTTCTGACTCCGCGCTGCAGGCTCGGAATTCCGGGGAGTGGGAGTGGAATGTTCCCCGGAGCGCTCCGGGCTGATCTTTCGCCCTCAGGAGGTGCCAACAGGTGCCCGTGCCCGGCCGGGCGCTGCCCGTTCCTGCCCGGAATTCGGGAATTCGGGATGGAGGCGCTGGGGCAGAGCCGGGGCTGTGCTGGGGCTGAGCGGGAGATCTGTGGGGCAGGGCGGGACGTTTGTGGGGCAGGGCGGGCGACGCGTGGGGCAGAGCTGGGGCCCGGTTCCAGCCGCAGGGAAAATTGCTGTTCTGCTTTTCCGGGATGCTTCGCTCTGGGATCGGCAGCTCCGGAGCCTCCCTGCGGGCAGCCGCCTTTCTTTGGGGCAGAGGAAGGGACGGAGCGGGTTTTGGGGTGCTTGGGCAGTCCGGGTGTTTTCCACGCTTCCCACCAACTCAAATTCTGGGTTTTCCCAGAATTTTTTCCTGTCCCGAACCTGCCTGCTGCTCTTTTTCCCTGGCTCCCAGGATGGGATGCGAGATGGGATGGGAGATGCGAGACTTCCCTGCCCGCCTGGGATGCTGCGGCAAAAAGAAAACCTAAAGAAACCCTAAAAAAATCTAAAGAAAACCCTAAAGAAACCCTTGAGGAGCCCCAAGCCCTGCCGAGCCCAGCGGGGTTTGATAACTGGTTCGATGTCTCGCCCTGCTCAGGTAATTAGGCTGACACGGCTCGTAAAGGCTCCTGCCTGCAATTCTGCACGCGGGGTAATTAACCAGCTGTAATTAACGAGCTGTAATTATCGGCTTAGGAAGATTATCGAACTTTCCTTGGCAGAGTGGTGCTGCAGGATGGGCGAGGAGCAACGCCCCGGAGGGATCCGGCTGTTCCTGGGGTTCCTGGGGGCGTTCGGGGGAAAATTGACGGACTGGGATTGGGGAAAAGGGGATTGGGGAAAAGAGTCTGTCATAGGGGAAGGAAAGAATCTGGGATTGGGGGAAAGCCAAAGGCACCCCCAGAGCAGGCTGCCCAAGCTCCCTGGTGTGATGGACAGGCTGGATCCGTCTGTCATGTGCCACTTTAATTAGGGAGAAGCGCTGAGCTCCGGCCGGGCCGGGTGGCTCCAAACCCTCCTGTCCCCGAGCACGGCACGTCGGAGCCGACGGCAGCTGCAGGAGGAAGAGGAGGGAGCCCAGGTTCCACCCAAAACCTGCCGGTGCTCGGGGCCGGGCGATATCTGCAGCGGCTCAGAACGGGCTGGGACTGACCTGCAAAACCCACCCGGCCCTGGAAGGTTTGGGCTCTCCGTGCCCAGGGGTGCGATCCCGCTGGATTTTGGGGAGCACTGAGGTCCCAGCTCATCCTGTGCTCCTGGCAGAGCTGAGTTCTCCTCCCTGCAGATCACAGAGCGCCCCAATCCCGCTGTCCCAGCCCCAGATGTGCTCCCATCCGGCCCCAGGTATGCTCCTGTCCATTCCTAGGTGTGTTCCTGTCCATCCCTCGGCCCAAACCAGCCGAGCAGGCTCGGGGCACGGCCCCAGCCCCTGCCCAGTACAAACCAGTGCAACCAGCAGCCTCCAGTGGGGAGCCCAGCCCTCTGGGGCCACTCCACCATTCCACTCCCAGTCCAGGGATCCACCAGGGCTGGTGCTCCCAGGAAGACCTGGAGAGCCAACACCATTCCCAGCAGGAGTTTGGGTGGTGCTGGGCTGTGGAAAATGGGTTCTTATCCAAAATCTCCAGTGAGTGAAGCCTGGGAGAGCCTGGAAATGCCACCAGCATTCCCTGCTGGAGCATCCTGGCTGCTCCTCTGGGCTCCTCCAATTCCTGAAGCTGTTCTGGGGTATGAGACACGGAGCTGGGGGTGGTTGCTGCAGTTGAAGTGGGAGGGAGCCCTTTCCCAGAATCCCTTCCCGGAGCTGGGCTGGGCTCATCCCAGCAGTTTGATCCCACAGGGAATTCCCTGTTCCAGCAGCTGAGGACGTGCAGCTCGGTGCAGTGCTGGCTCTGGCTCCTCTGAGCCCTGCCTAGCTCCCCTGGGCCTTTTCCTGCTGCTCCCCACAGGGATTTGGCCCTTCCCAGCTCTCTGCTTCCCATTCCCTGTCCCAAACACTTCCCATCCTTTCCATTCCCTGTCCTGAGCACATCCCACCCCATTCCCTGGGGATGAGCCATGAGATGTTGGAGTTCTGGATGCTGACAACTTTAAACTTTTGTACTAACAAATTCTAACTCAAGAAAACACTGCATTTAACCTAAAGCCATAAAAAAAGCTTCCAAAATTGATTAATAACACTAAAATTATGTGTGCAGTTAATTAAAAGTGTATAATATCACAGAGTAGAAAACTTAAAATTTTAAGTTTTAAAATATAGTAATATATATAAAGTAAAATAAAAGGGACCCTCTGGAGCTGCTCCCTCCATCCCCACAGGCAGGGCTCCCTCTCTCCTGCTCCAGCAGGGATTCCCTGCTCCCAGGCAGGCGAATCCTCTGGGATGGGATGGTCCGGAGAGTGATGGATATCTGAAGCACCGACAGCTTCCTGTGGGATCTCGGCCTGGAAACCCTCCATTCCCCTGAAGCTCGAGGTCCGAGCAAGACACAGAGGAGTCTGAGTTTCCTTGGGAAGCCTCTGGTTGTTGGCTGTTGGTGTTTTCCCCTTCCCCGCCTGCCCCATAACCAGTTCTCCCTGCCCGTCCCTCCCGTCCTCGGGATGGTTGGGATGGGAAGGACCTGAGCAAACATTTCCTTTTGTTCAGCTGTACTCAGGCATGGCCCTGCTGCTGCAGCTGGGGCCGTGACTCACCCGGCCCAGAGAGGCCGGCTGGAAAATTTGGGGTGTTTTAAAGAAAATGCCCGGTTTTAATGACAGCATTGTAATAACCCCAAACAACCACCCTGCGCTGCCGGGGGAGCGGGAATGTTTAATGCATGAGCTGCGGGGCTTGAGATGGAGCTGGGGAGGAACAAAAAGAGCGGAATAAACCCAAACCCCCGCTGAGGAGCATCCAGCAGGGCTGGCTGTCAGCTGGTGTCCCTCCTGGAGCCGCCCCGGGGCTGCCCTATCAGCTCCATCTCGGCATGGAGGTGGAACCAGGGTCCCCCGGCCGAACCCCGTCATCCCAGGAAGGAGGAGTTACCTTCCCGAGCCTTTTAATCCAGTCCTGCTGGTTTCCCGGCACAGCCGGCAGAGCTCCCTGCCCATGCGGCCGTGCCCGGCTCACCATGGCCCCGCGTCACGTCGTGCCCATGTCCACCAGCCACGCCGCCCGCGGCGTCTGCGTGCTGGGCACCGAGGTCTTCCTGGACACGCGCCGGTAAGGCCGGGCACGGGGCAGCCCGGCGTGTTCCATGGAGCTGCTGGGATTTGGGATGGGTTTGATCGGGACTGGAGCATCCCAGCCAGGGATTTGGGATGGCTTTGATCGGGACTGGAGCATCCCAATCAGGGATTTTGGATAGGTTTGATCAGGATTGGGGCATCCCAGGCAGGGGTTTGGGATAGGTTTGCTCAGGACTGGGGCATCCTGGAGTGTTCCATGGAGCCACCAGGATTTGGGATGGGTTTGCCCAGCATCATGGCATCTTGGCATGTTCCACAGAGCTGCAGGGCTTTGGGATGGGTTTGAAGGAGGAATAGGTGGTGAGGGACTCAGAGCTCATCAGGAGATCACCCAAGGGTTTGGAGGGACAGGTCCCTCCGGAGCTTTGGGGGATGATGTCCATGGGGAGCCCATCCAAGTTTTTTTAGGGGATGATGTCCCCCTGTGTGTGTTTTAGGGGATGATGTCCCATGGGGACCTCACCCCAAAACTCTGGCTTTGTGGATGATATCCCACAGGGAGCTCACTTTTGGGGATGATGTCCCACCGGGAGCTCATTTTTGGGGACAATATCCCACAGGGATCTCATTTTTGGGGACAATATCCCACAGGGAGCTCATCCAAAGGTGGAATGTTGGCTCGAGGCATTGCAGCGGAGCCAGGCCAGAATGGTTTGGAGGCAAAGCCCGAGCACACCCCGGCTAAGCCTGGGTCTATTTCTGGCTCTGAGAACATTGGGCAAGAGCAATTCAAGACAAGCAACTCGGAGCTAAAACGGGAGGAGGAATAAAATGTGTGGCTCAGGCAGAAAAAATCCAGCAGCGGCCGTGCACGGGCAGCATCAGGAAAAGGGATTTTTGCAGAATTAAATATGGGGTGGATTTATTGGGCAGATAGGCGGCTCTCCCTGCCCTGCTGCCACAGTGTCATTATTTAATAAATCACATTTATAATGACAGAGAACACAGGCCCGGCTGGTCGGCATCGCATCCAGGCAATTATTGGGATGGAGCACTGGAGCCGGGCCAGGATGTGCCACCGTCCCCTCAGAGAGCTCTGGCTGTCCTAAAACAGCCTCATGTCCTCCCTCATGCAGACGGGAATGTAGAAAACCCATTATCTACAATTTTTTTGTCCTGCTTTTGGACTTGGAGCCCCCTCAGTCCTATTTAAACATGGAGCCCAAATGGGGTAATTTGGCTTCTTGGTAATAAATTTGAGACGTGGTCCCAAAAAGTAGATGGTGGAGGCTCTTCCAGCTGACAAATGGGATCATTTTATTCCTGGGGAGCACAAGCTGGGGGGAATTTAGTGATAGATGCATCAGTTTTGGCCTGTGTGGGGCAGAATGTGGAGCTCATTAGGAATCGGGTGGGAGGGCCACAAACCCGCGGCAAAGAGCCCCAAATCCATGGGATCCCAGCATCCCGCGGATCCATGGCTTCGTGGGGTGTTTGGGATGGGATCCAGCATCCCCCAGATCTGTGGCTTCTTGGGGTGCTCTGGATGGGATCCAGCATCCCTCTGGATCCACAGCTTTGTGGGGTGTTGGGATGGGATCCAGCATTCCCTGGATCCACAGCTTCATGGGGTGTTCCAGATGGGGATGCCAAGCCCATGGAATGCCTTAATCTCCTCACAAGCTGCTGGAGGCACTGGGGACACCACGCCAAGAGCAACACCGGCGATAAATCCCTGCCGCGGCGGGGTTTTGATGTTGTGATTTTTATGTTCTCGCTGCCGAAGTTCCCACCTGGTTCCCCCTGGGACGCAGCCAGGGGAGTGGGAGCAGGTCAGGGCTGCCAGGATGGAGCGGCCGGGGCTGTAATGAGCAGGGAGCAGCACTTCAAAGGCTCCCGAGGATGTCATGGAGCCGGGCGCGGGCGCTGCGTGCCCGGATCCAGGCTCCGCTCCAGCCCGAGCATCCCTCAGGTCACGGGATGGTCCCACAACACCCAGCTCCACGTGTGGTTGGCATGAAAATCATCCTGGCTCTTTCCTGATTAGGGTTTTGTCACAGGACACTGAAACTCGGGGAATTTCTCATGGTTGCAGAGGGAGGTTGGATGTGGGATAAACCACGACCGGACGTGCTGGAGCTGCAGCGGGAGCTGGGCTTGCCCAATGCTGCCGCAGAGGTCCCACGTGTGGAACTCCAGGGACCATTTCATCACCCAGAGATGGTCTTGGGGCCCCTCCCGCCCAGTCATGGCTGGGTTTAATTCCAGGTTTGGAGACTTGGCTCCCGTGGTCTCTGACCCGAGGTTGCTCTGTTCCAGGTCCACCCCAAAAGGTGCCGCGTCCTTTGACGTGTACGCCACGCCAGCGGTGACGGTGCACATGATCCACAGCCCCGCCACAAAGCCCAGCCTGGACTCCCGGTGGCCCCTGGACCCTGACATCGAGGTGGTGGTGACCATCGATGTCACCAGCAGGACCGTCGATGACAACCAGGTCAGATGCTGTTCATGTGGCCAGACTGGGGGAAATAAGTGAAATTTCCTAGGAAAACTCAAGGATTTCTGAGTTATGCTGACACCAGGGTGGTTTTTCACGGGAAAAGCTTGAGCAGAGTTGTGTAATTGGCACTGACGAGAAATGAAACCCAGAAGGAGAAGGTCCCACTTGGTGCCTTATTGGTGACATCGCAGCGGTTGCAAAAGTCGGTGCCAGGCAGCAAAAAATACCCCAAGTCTGACTTTTTGCGTGCTCGATTTTGTGCTGAAGCTGGCACAGAGGGTTCCAATAAATTGTGATTAATGGAGAACATCTGGGATGGACTTCCCGGGGCCCAGCTGGGTGGGCAGGCAGGGGTTGGAGCTCATCCTGTGATCCTGGAAGGGCAGAGATCCCACCAGCCTGGTGGGGTGTGGGGATGGAGATCCTGCCAGCCTGGAGGGATGTGGGTCATGGTGTGGGGATGGAGATCCCGCTGGCCCAGCGGGATGTGGGTCACAGTGTGGGGATGGAGATCCCGCTGGCCCAGCGGGATGTGGGTCACAGTGTGGGGATGGAGATCCTGCTGGCCCAGCGGGATGTGGGTCACGGTGTGGGGATGGAGATCCCGCTGGCCCAGCGGGATGTGGGTCACAGTGTGGGGATGTCTTTACAGGTGAAGATCTCCTACTACGACCGCGAGGGCCACGAGCTGGCGGTGGCCTGGCTGTACCTCACCTGTGTTGGTAGGTGCCCACCGAGGCTCTGGGAATTCCTGGTCTCTTGGGATCTGGCTGGATCCACGAGGCTGGAATTCTTCGGGGGCCACAGGCAATAAAGGTTTGGGTGTTCACCGATGCTGATGAGCAGGAGGAAAATAATTAAACCATGATTAATTAAACACTGCCTTATATGGTGTGGGAGAGACAGAGGCTGGGCCATGTCCCCACCCAGGAGCATCCTCCTGTGCCTGCTGAGGTGGTTCCTCGGGAGAAGAGGATCCACGGGAGATCTCTTCACCCAGCTCCGGCCAGCACCTCCTTCACGGCAGCGAGGGGAGAGGGATCGGCACCAAAGCAGTGCCTGACCTATTTCAGGAGTTTAGGGTGAGGTGAATCATTCCCTCCAAATGCCTGCTCTCCCCTGCCGACTACAAAGGGAGTCTAGACAACCGGTCTGGGTGCAGAAGTCTCCACTTGGATGGATTAATTATCCTAAATTTGGGATTTTCTGAAGCGTTCACATGACAGTCTGACCTGTGTCCTCAAGTCATGCCTACGCCTCCCAAAATTGCCCCTGGAGAGGCTGAAGGTTTCCCATGTCCCGTGGCCGATGGGCCCTGCTGGAGCCAACTGGGGCCACCACTGGCCACAGGGATTTTGCCTTCCAAATGTTCTTCTCTTGGTTGGATTCAGAGTTTCCCTCCTGGCTTTTCCATGTCGTCCTCTCTGCCCCAAGGAGAACAATCTCTGACAACCCCTGTGTTTTCCACACTTTGTGTGTCCCATCTGGAGGAGTTTTTGGATTAGGATTGAGGTGGAGTTTGGATGAGGTCACTGGTAAATCTCTGCAGCAGAAGCAGAAATTTGGGGCAAGAAGAGCTCTGTGAAGGAAAGCCCTTCTCAGCCTTCCTAGAAATCATTTGGGTATTTGCTCAACTACAGTGAAAATGCATTTTTGTGCCTCCACCGTGTTTTGGCTTCGTGGAAAACAGGAGAGTCAATAGGAAGTGGGTGAAAATGTAAAATCTGCCATGAAAACATAAAAAATGGCAAGAAAACAAAATCTGCCATGAAAAAATGCTATGAAAACATAAAATCTGCCATGAAGTGGGGATGTCCCTGCTTGGGGGAACCAAAATGAGAGGAGACAGCTGGAGATCAAAGAGGGAAAGTCATGGCAAAGCCGTTGGGTTGGATTTTCTTCTCCTGTTCTGTTGGAATCGTTGGGTCTGGAGCAGCTTTGGGGGCATGAGGTGGGGTTGGTGTGGGGTCATGGTGCCAAGGAGGAGCCCAAAATGGCCCCAAGAGCTCATCCCCTGTCCATGGCTTCCTTCCCTCTTGCTGTTCCAGAGGTGTCCCTGGATGTGGACTGGAGCCGGAGCGGCCGGGTGAAGAGCAAGGGCAAGGACAAGGTGAGGAGGGCGGATCCATCGCTGGCCTCTTCCTGGAAAATCTCCAGGGGGCACAGGAACCTGGGAGGTGTCTGCGTGAGGGCAAACAGCCCGGCAGATCCTCAACCTACTAATTGAGCAGGAAAAGGATTTATTTTCCTATTCCATGCCAAAACCACCTGCAGCTACAGCCTGGCCCTAAGGATCCTGTAGGAGAAAACTCTTCCCTTTTTCTTCCCTTTTTCTTCCCTCTTTCTTCCCTTTTTCTTCCCTTTCTCTTCCATCTCCTTTCTCTTTTTCTTTTCCTTTTTGGGCCCCAAAGGTGCCACTGAATGAGTTGAGCAAACAACAGGAGATTTCCCCCTTTGGCCACACATCTGCCTGTGCCCAGGCCCTCAAGCCAGGCTAATTAATCACAGCCCAGCCGGGCTAATTAACCGCAGACTGATTGGTGGCACAAATTGGTATCAAGATGGGCTGAGCTTCCAGAAGTGCTGCAGCCGTGTCCAGGTGAGGCTGGAGGCACTTCCAGCCTGACTGGGAGATAAAATCTCAGAGCAGTCCGTGCAGGCCCTGCTGGAGCTGCCGTTGAGATGGGGCGGTTTGGAGAGGCACTGGTGTCTCCTCGCGGCGCGGTCGGGTTCTCCTCCAAGCGCGGGGCTCTCCTCAGTCCAGGATGGGGAAAATCCTGCTCCTGTCCCCTCTTGGTGCTTTGCCTCCAGGCCAAGTGGACGTGGGGCCCAGATGGACAAGGGGCCGTGCTGTTGGTCAACTGTGACCGGGACAGCCCCGGCGCGGGGAGCATGGACAGCGGCCAGGCGGACATACGGACCCCGGCAGGTGAGCTGTGACCCCGAGGGGCTCCCTGAGGGCTTCCCTGCTGCCATCCCCTCCCTCCGTGTCCCCTGTGTCCCCCAGACCTCCAGGACATGTCGGTGATGCTGCTGCGGACCCAGGGCCCCAGTGCCATCTTCGCTGAGTACCCGGTGGTGCTGCACGTCCCCGAGAGCGATGCGGACAAAGTGCGGGTGTTCCACGCTGTCCGTGAGTGCCTCTGCCTTCCCCTGCCCCCAGCAGCCCTGTGTGACCCCAAGGACAGCTAACCCCACAGGTTTTGTTCATTGGGGCGCCCCTATTTACTGTAATCACCCTCTTACCCCCAGAGCTCTTCTGCTGTTGCACAGGGTGGGGCTATATGGGAAAAACCAAGGGGGAGAAGGCTCCAAAGAGGCTTTTCCTAATGAGGGCTGGAATTTTGACATTCCCATGGCGCAGGAACCCCCACGTGGCTCCCGGCACTGTTTTGGCTCGGGCAGGGAGCCAAGCAGCCAAGCAGCCCATCCCGTTGGGCAGCGCCCTTCGCCTTTGAACAGTTGGATCCCCGGCAGCTCCGTGCCGAAAATCAGGTCCGGGGAGCCAAGGGTGTCATTAGATCCTCAGCTGGAGCCACGCACCTTGAAAGGGCTGGACCCGAGGAGACGGAGTCCTCTTTGTCCTGGGAAGATCAAGAGTGTTCCCCAGGAAGGAGGAGGAGGAGGAGGCTCAGGCTCCTCTGCCACCCTTGGGCACCAACCACCTCCTCCTCCTTCTGCTGCTGGTGTGTCCCCCTGTGGGCAGGCTGTGAGAACCTGGGGTTCTCCAGGCTGCTGAACTCAGGGTGAGAATCCAGGGTTCTCCAGGCTGCTGAGTTTGGGTTTCTCCAGGTGGTGATGCCCACCCACTCTACAAGCCCGTGCTGGGCCCGGACAAGCTCTCCTACGTGCTGGACCACGCTGGCCACGGGGACAGCACCTTCTACGTGGAGGGGCTGGCGTTCCCCGACAGGGGCTTCACCGGCCTCGTGTCCTTCAGCGCCAGCCTGCTGGAGGTGCCCCATAAGGTACGGGGGGGTTGGCCCCACCGCTCCCTTAGCAAACCCCCCATGGTGGAGGTCCCAGACTCCGTTTTGGCTCCATCAGGACTCGCCGGGCACGCCGATCTTCACGGACACCGTGGTGTTCCGCGTGGCGCCCTGGATCATGACGCCCAACACCCAGCAGCCCCTGGAGGTCTTTGTCTGCAGGTAGGAGGGGTGTCCCCGCCGTGGACAGAGGTGTCCCCTGCCCTGGGGGACTCTCCAGGGAGGAGTTCCCCACCCTTCCTGTCTGTGTGGGGCCCCAGGTGAGCCAGGCTTAGGCATTCCTGACTGCGAATGTTTGGGAAGGGAGCCAGCTGCTGCTGTGGGAGTCATTTCCATCCCAAGGAGAACAGCTGGAGTTCCCTCTCCAGGTCCATTCCCATGCAGGAATGTTGCCCAGGGCATTTAAATTCCAAGGAGAAATGCTGGAAGACCTTCTCCAGGTCAAATTCCATGCAGGAATGCTGCCCAGGGTGTTTAAATTCCAGGGAGAAAGGCTGGAGTTCCCACTCCAGCTCAAATCCCACAAAAGCTGGAGTTCCTTCTCCAGCTCCAATCCCACCAAGGCTGGAGTTCCCTCTCCAGCTCCATTCCCATGCAGGAATGTTGCCCAGGGTGTTCAGGGTTGACGAACGAGCTGCGGGGTCGGGGTTTTGGGGGCCCTCTGTGATCCCCCTCGCAGCCCTGGCCCCTCGCTGTCCCCCCAGCATCAAGCAGGGCGCGGATTCCAACGAGGCCTTCCTGGAGGGGCTGCGGGCGCTGCTGCGGAAAGCCAGCTGCAAACTGACCGTGTGCTCGGAGCAGGACTCGCGCAGCGACCGCTGGATCCAGGTCAGCCCGCCCGGCCCCCCTAGGCCCCCCGGGCACAGCTGCCCTGTGGCTTGGGCAGCTCCTGGAATGCCAGGAGATGGGCCAGGGAGTGGGCACTGAGGCACAGGGAATGCAGCCAGGGTGGCACGGATGGGGACAATGCCAGGGAGCTCGGCCTGGCACCAGGGACACAGAGGGGCACCAGGACTGGGACCCCGTGGGGCTGTGCAGGAGGGGCCCCACTGCAAGGGGAACCCCAGTGAGGGAGGGGACCCTGTGAGGACATTGCAAAAGGGACCCCATGGGACACTGTTCTATTGTTCCATTGTCCCATGGGACACTGCAAAGGGGACCCCATTGCAATAGGGACACAATGGGACACTGCAAAGGGGACCCCATTGCAAAAGGGACCTTGTGGGACATTGCAAGGGGGTCCCTTTTGCAGAAGGGTCCCCGTGGTGCTTTGGAAGAGGGACCCAAGGGACACCTTGAGAGTGACCTCATTGTACGAGGGGACCCCATTGAAGGGGGGGCCATGTGGGGCTGTGCAGGAGGGCCCCAGTGCCAGGGGGACCCCAGGAGGACACCGTGGCTGTGGTGTCACCCTGTGGGGCTGTGCAGGAGGGCCCCAGTGCCAGGGGGACCCCAGGAGGACACCGTGGCTGTGGTGTCACCCCGGGAGGGGCAGGCAGGAGCCTCCCAGGTGGTTTAGGCTGGGTTTAGCCAGGCTCGCCCCATTTCCTGCCTCACCCTCCCCACATCCCTGGTGGAGATTCCTATCACTGCCCAGAGCCTTCCTCCTCCTCGTCTCCTTCCCACAGGATGAGCTGGAGTTCGGCTACGTGGAAGCTCCACACAAAACCTTCCCTGTGGTTTTCGACTCTCCCAGGAACAGAGGCCTGAAGGATTTCGCTTTCAAGAAGATCCTGGTGTGTCCTTGTGTTGAAATCCCCCCTTTTCCCCGCAAAAAGCCCTGCACGGGAGGTCCTTGGCACCTCTTCCCTCTTTCCCAGGGCCCAGATTTTGGCTACGTGACCCGGGAGCCCCCCGGGAAGAACGTGACCAGCCTGGATTCCTTTGGGAACCTGGATGTGAGCCCGCCGGTGACTGTGCGGGGCAAGGAGTACCCGCTGGGGCGGATCCTCATCGGCAGCCCCCTGCCCTGGTGAGCACCCCCGCCCTCCCTCGGGAGATCCCAAAACCCTCCCTCAGGAGCTCCCCAAAACCCACCCTCGGGAAGTCCCAAAACTCTCCCTCAGGAACCTCTTGGAGAAAAAGCCTGGCCCCGATCCCCCTCAAATCCCAGATTTTGCAGGCAAACCCCACGGCTGCTCCTCTGACCCTCACAAAACCTGGTTTTCCTGTTTTCCCTTTTTCCCATTTTCTCTTTTTCCCCTTTTTCCCCCTTTCCCCCTTTCCCCCTTTCCCATTTTCCCATAATCCCGCACGCCCGGGCTGGGTTTGTTTTTTGGGAGAGGAGCAGGGGAGCCCAGCACAGGGTGAAATCCCGAATAACCGGGGATTGTTGTGCCCAGGAAATCCCGAATAACCGGGGATTGTTGTGTCCCGGGCTGGCGGCGCTCGGCAGCCCCGTGGGAACAAAGCTCCCTGCAAAGCCTCCACAAAGGAGGGCATTTTCCGGGAAAAACAACACCCGCTACATCCCAAAAAACCCACGGGACGCTCCCGTCCCAGCCCGGGGCTCGCGCTGCTTCCAGAGGCAGGGAAATGGGATTTTCCCAGCCCCACTGGGGCCTGAATTGTCCCTCATTACCAGGAATTTAATTAACGTCTTCCCAGCCCGTTCTGCCTAAGAAAACTTGGCCCTCACACCGAAGTGAGGCGGGATTTGGGAATCGCAGGGATGGGGAAAACCCATCCCAGAGGTGCCCGAGCAGAACCGGGCATGGAATGATCCCATCCCTACGGACAGATCCAGCCTGGAGATGTGCTTATGGAAAATGAGGGGATATATCGATGTATTTATCCAAAATACAGGGAGATATGCTGATATATGTATGCAATATTAGGGATCTAGTAATAGATATTTGTACTGATATATTTATAGGGATTTAGCAATATATATTTATATAACGTATAAATTTACATCCTTTATATGTACTATAGGGATATATCTACGTATTTATCCAAAATACAGGGAGGTACACCGATATATTTATGAAATATTAGGGATCTAGTAATATATATTTATGTAAGATAGGGATTTAGTAATATATATTTATATCATATATGGATTTAACAATATATATATTTAAATAATATAGGGATTTAGCAGTATATATTTCTATAACATGTATATATTAACACTACATATAATACAGGGATATATCGATGTATTTATCGAAAACACAGGGAGTTTTGTTGATATATTTATGTAATATTAGGGATCCAGTAATATATATTTATATAAAATAGGCATTTAGTAATATATATTTAGGTATAATATAATATAGGGATGTAGTAATAAATATTTGTATTTATATATTTATATAATTGATATATTTATATATGTATATATTGATATATTTATATAAGGATTTATCAATATATATTTATATAACGTGTATATATTACCATACTTTATATATAACAAAGGACTATATTAATATAAAACAGACATAATGATACATAATTGGGCCATTAGGCAGATAAATCTATATTAAAGCAGAGCAATCTATAATTTATATGATTACATGTATTTAAATACGTGGATGTCTATAATATAGCTTGGGCCATTTTCTCTGAAAAGCAGGATAAAAATGAGCCTTGTGATGATCGGGGGGGTTTGGGGAGGGGATTTTGGGGAGGGGGTTTGGGAGCACGAGGGGATTTTGGGGAGGGGATTGTGGAGAGTGGGGTTTTGGGGAGGCGAGTGGGGTTTGGGGCAGGGAGGGGATTTTGGGGAGCAGGTTTTGGGGAGGGGTTTTGGGGAGGATTTTGGGGAGTGGGTTTTGGGGCGGGAAACAGGTTTTAGGAAGGGGAGCAGGTTTTGAGGCGGGGAGTGGGTTTTGGGGTGGGGAGGGGACTTTGGGGACCGGGTTTGAGGGAGGAGAGCGGGTTCGGGGCAGGGTTTGGGGCCGGAGCGGTGCCCACCCAGCCTGTCCCGCAGGACGGCCGGCCGCAGGATGTGCCGGGCCGTGCGGGATTTCCTCTTCGCGCAGACGGTGCAGGCGCCGCTCGAGGTCTACTCGGAGTGGCTCAGCGTGGGCCACGTGGACGAGTTCCTCACCTTCGTCCCTGCCCTGGACAGGAAGGTGCCGACACCGGAGCCTCCCCGGGGCTCTTTCCAGCACCCCAAAAATCCCCTTTGCCAGCTGTTTGTCCTTCCAGGGGCTCTGGGGGATGGAGCCCCTTTGGGGCGGCCCAGGGGGGGTTTTGGGGAGGGGTTTTGGGGAGGATTTTGGGGAGTGGGTTTTGGGGCGGGAAACAGGTTTTAGGAAGGGGAGCAGGTTTTGAGGCGGGGGCAAAAATCCCCTTTGCCAGCTGTTTGTCCTTCCAGGGGCTCTGGGGGATGGAGCCCCTTTGGGGCGGCCCAGGGGGTTGGGTTTGGGATTGCTGTGGGCATCTCATAGCCCCAAGGATGGATTTGGGATCTCTATGGGCATCTCATGGCCGAGGGGGATGGATTTGGGATTGCTGTGGGCATCTCATGGCCCAGGGCTGGATTTGGGATCTCTGTGGCCATCCCGTGGCCCCAGGGCTGGGTTTGGGATGGCCGCGGTGCCTCCCAGCTGGACTCTGGGGTGTTTTATCCCCCACACCGGGGGTGACCCCCGGGCTCTGTCCCGCAGGGATTCCGGCTGCTCCTGGCCAGTCCCAACGCCTGCTACAAACTCTTCAAGGAGAAGCAGCAGCAGGGCCACGGGGAGGCCACGCAGTTCATCGGTGAGGGCTGGCTGAGGACATCCCTAGGGAACGGCATTCCTGCTGTCCCTTCTTGCTCTCCCTTCCAAGTATCCATTCCCATGTCCATCCCACTGTCCCTTCCCAGTGTCCCCTCCTGCTGTCCATTCCCAGTGTCCATCCCTGCTGTCCATCCCACTGTCCATCCCTCTGTCCCTGACTGCTCCCACACCCCAGGGCTGAAGGGCAGTGAGAAGAAGAGCATCGACGAGATCCTGGCGGACGAGTCCCTGCGCAGCGACAACCGCCACGTGCAGGTGGGACCCCAGGCCCGGGGGGTCCCCCTCCTCATTCCAGGGGGTTCTGGGGTGCAGGGAGGAGATTGGGGTCCTGGGGCATGGCCGGGGTGCCTGGAGTGGGCGAGGAGAGGGAGATGACCAAAGGGAGGTGGCAGCTGAAGGGAAAGAGAGGATGGGATGGGGATGGGGATGGGATGGGAATGGGATGGGATGGGAATGGGATGGGATGGGATGGGATGGGATGGGAACGGGATGGGAACGGGAACGGGATGGGAATGTGGATGGGAACGGGGAATGGGACGGGGGGGGGTTGGGGGAGGGGGGGTTTTGGGGGGGGGGGGGGGGGTTGGGGGCGGGGGGGGGATTTTGGGGAGCAGGTTTTGGGGAGGGGTTTTGGGGAGGATTTTGGGGAGTGGGTTTTGGGGCGGGAAACAGGTTTTAGGAAGGGGAGCAGGTTTTGAGGCGGGGAGTGGGTTTTGGGGTGGGGAGGGGACTTTGGGGACCGGGTTTGAGGGAGGAGAGCGGGTTCGGGGCAGGGTTTGGGGCCGGAGCGGTGCCCACCCAGCCTGTCCCGCAGGACGGCCGGCCGCAGGATGTGCCGGGCCGTGCGGGATTTCCTCTTCGCGCAGACGGTGCAGGCGCCGCTCGAGGTCTACTCGGAGTGGCTCAGCGTGGCCCACGTGGACGAGTTCCTCACCTTCGTCCCTGCCCTGGACAGGAAGGTGCCGACACCGGAGCCTCCCCGGGGCTCTTTCCAGCACCCCAAAAATCCCCTTTGCCAGCTGTTTGTCCTTCCAGGGGCTCTGGGGGATGGAGCCCCTTTGGGGCGGCCCAGGGGGTTGGGTTTGGGATTGCTGTGGGCATCTCATAGCCCCAAGGATGGATTTGGGATCTCTATGGGCATCTCATGGCCGAGGGGGATGGATTTGGGATTGCTGTGGGCATCTCATGGCCCAGGGCTGGATTTGGGATCTCTGTGGCCATCCCGTGGCCCCAGGGCTGGGTTTGGGATGGCCGCGGTGCCTCCCAGCTGGACTCTGGGGTGTTTTATCCCCCACACCGGGGGTGACCCCCGGGCTCTGTCCCGCAGGGATTCCGGCTGCTCCTGGCCAGTCCCAACGCCTGCTACAAACTCTTCAAGGAGAAGCAGCAGCAGGGCCACGGGGAGGCCACGCAGTTCATCGGTGAGGGCTGGCTGAGGACATCCCTAGGGAACAGCATTCCTGCTGTCCCTTCTTGCTCTCCCTTCCAAGTATCCATTCCCATGTCCATCCCACTGTCCCTTCCCAGTGTCCCCTCCTGCTGTCCATTCCCAGTGTCCATCCCTGCTGTCCATCCCACTGTCCATCCCTCTGTCCCTGACTGCTCCCACACCCCAGGGCTGAAGGGCAGTGAGAAGAAGAGCATCGACGAGATCCTGGCGGACGAGTCCCTGCGCAGCGACAACCGCCACGTGCAGGTGGGACCCCAGGCCCGGGGGGTCCCCCTCCTCATTCCAGGGGGTTCTGGGGTGCAGGGAGGAGATTGGGGTCCTGGGGCATGGCCGGGGTGCCTGGAGTGGGCGAGGAGAGGGAGATGACCAAAGGGAGGTGGCAGCTGAAGGGAAAGAGAGGATGGGATGGGGATGGGGATGGGATGGGAATGGGATGGGATGGGAATGGGATGGGATGGGATGGGATGGGATGGGATGGGATGGGATGGGATGGGATGTGAGGTGTCCAGAGGGATGGGATGTGAGGTTGTGCACAGGGATGGGGCGGGAGGTTGTTCCCTTGGATGGGGTGGGATCTATGCAGGATCCAGCGGGGTCCAGGGCGGGATGTGGAGGGCGGGGATGGCAGTTCCAGGTTCTTCCCACAGCGCTGCATCGACTGGAACCGCGACCTGCTGAAGCAGGAGCTGGGGCTGAGCGAGCAGGACATCGTGGACATCCCGCAGCTCTTCATCCTGACCAACTCCCGCGCTGATGCGCTCTTCCCGGACATGGTGAGACCCCAACCCCACAACCCTGCCCCGATCCCAGTCCCCCGGGACTGCTCCCTGCTGGACTCCTTACGCTGCTCCAGGTGAACATGCTGGTGCTGGGCCGGCACCTGGGCATCCCCAAGCCCTTCGGGCCCGTGGTGGGCGGGAGCTGCTGCCTGGAGCAGCGCGTGCGGGAGCTGCTGGAGCCGCTGGGCCTCTCCTGCACCTTCATCGACGACTTCTTCTCCTACCATGTCCTGTCGGGGGACGTCCACTGCGGCACCAACGTGCGTCGCAAGCCCTTCGCCTTCAAGTGGTGGCACATGGTGCCCTGACCCCGCTGGTGCCCTGATCCTGGGCCGGATCCTGCAGGGGAAGGTGCATTTCCTGCAGCCCAAGGGGAAGGTGCATTTCCTGCGCTGGAAAAGCACCGACAGCTCGGGTTTGGCCAATAAAGCTTCACGGACACTGAGGGGGCAGCGCTTCCCCATCTCTCGTCCTTCCTTCCTCCCCTCCCGGCGTGAAGTTGTTGTTTGGAGCCTGGTTTTGGGCACGGGGTTTGGTTTGGGGCTGGTGGGCACAGCGGGGGTGGGGAGGCTGCTCTGGGGGGTGCAGGCCCCATCCCACGGCCGCGGGGTCACGGAGTTCTCACCCGCGGCTTTGCAGCTGATGACACCCCCAAAATTCCCTGTTTTGGCCAAAAAATCGCTTCCTGCTGGGGAACCTGTTTCTCAGTCTGCAGGAACCCCTCCTGTCCTCCTCGGGACCTTTTCACGCCTTCTCCAGGAAGGAATTTCCGTGTCCCTCCGCTCTTCTTCTCCACTGGAGCGCGACACTTCCCTGTGCCCGCCTGGCACCCGCCTGGCACCGCCCCGGGAACCGAAACCCGCCCAGTGCCCCGGGCACGGCCCGGCCCTGCGCAGCCCCGCTGCTGTTCTGGGGCCGGACAGGCTTATTTTGGGCAATTTGCTCTCCTGGCAGCGTTTCTGAGGTGCAGCTGCACCTGCGGCTCGAACTCCTGCGGCGCTGGAAACCCGCGAGGGGATGCTCCCACACATCCCACTCACCCACCCTCTTTTTGCCCCAAAAGCGGATTTCTAACCCCATTTCCAACCCCATTCCCCGGGGCTGTGTCCCTGCTGATATTCCCGGGCCCCGAGGAGCGACATTAAATCCGGGCCGCGCGTGACCGCGGGGAGGGGGTTTGGGAACAGCTGCAGGGACAAAGGGCTCTCCGCTCCCACGCGCAGCTGAGGCTTTAATTAAAACAAAGGCGATTAAAGCCGCCGGGGGTCCGCTGTCCCCAGCGCAGGTGACAGCCCCCGGCAGCGCCCCGCGGAGCCGGGCGAGCGCTCTCCCGCCCCTCCGGCCCTCCCCGGAGGAAGAATTCCAGCGCATTGTCCCGGCCGAACAAATGAAACCTTTCAGCAGAAAGAGAAATCAGACCCGGCCGGGCCCGGCGCTGGCGCGGGCCCAGCGCGGCTCGGGTGTCGCGGTGAATATTTCACGGCGTGGGCCGGACGGGGACCGCTCCCCCCGCGTCCCTCGGTGCTGACCGGAGCCCCGAGCCCCCCGGAGCCCCGAACATCCCGTGGGCGTCCCGGGCCGCTTCCCCCCGCTCCGATCGCCGGGAGCGCGGCTGGACCCGCGCACACCCAGCCCGGAGGTGGGATTAGGCCGGGCTTTGGCTGATCCCCTCCCAGCAGCCCGGCTTTATAAATCCCCCGCGGCCGCCGGGCGCGGCACCCGAGGGTGCCCGGGGCGGCCGCGATGGCGCAGCAGCGCCGTGTCCAGCTGTCCACGCAGCGCCCTGGCAGCACCGTGTGCGTGCTGGGCACCGAGCTGGCCCTGGACGTGTGCGGGTGAGCGCGGGGCACAAATCCGCTTTTCCCCCTTGATCCCATTAACCAAAGCCCGAAAATAGCGCGCGGTGGGGCGGGGGCGGTGCTGCTGCTCCGGGGGCTTTTCCCAGGGGATACTGTCCCGGGAAGGGGGAGGGATGGGATTCCCGGTGCCCCTTCCCAGTGCCCATTCCCAGTGTCCATCCCCGCTGTCCATCCCTGCTGTCCCTTCCCAGTGTCCTTTCCCAGTGTCCATTCCCTTTGTCCATTCCGTCTGTCCATCCCTCTGTTCATTCCTCTGTTCATCCCGCTGTCCCTTCCCAGTGTCCATCCCTCTGTCCATCCCACTGTCCATCCTGCTGTTCATCCCTCTGTCCATCCCAGCATCCATCCCACCGTCCATCCCTCTGTCCATCCTTCTGTCCATCCCGCTGTCCATCCCAGTGTCCACCCCTCTGTCCATCCCTCTGTCCATCCTGCTATTCATCCCTCTGTCCATCCCCGCTGTCCATCCCTCTGTCCCTCACAGACACTCCGAACATCTCTGCAGCAGCGAGACCACAACATTCCCAGCGGGATTTTGCTCCTTTTAGGGTGCCACAAGCCCTTTTTGGGGTTTTAACGCTGCGCCCCACATCCCGGAGGGATGAAATAAGAAATATTTCCCACTTTCGGGGGCAGGCGGAGAGCGAACCCGTGGCCCGGCTCCGGTCCGGCTCCGGCTCTCGCTCCGCAGCAGCTCCGGGGTTTCGCTCCCCGCTCCCCGCTCCGGCCGGGGCTCTCTGCCCGTTCCCCGCGCTGCCCCGCCGGGATTTTCCCATTCCCGGGCACGGAGCCGCGTTTCCTTCTCCCGGGTCCGGACCCGCTCCGGGCCCCTCGCCCGCGGCCTCCCGAGCGGGGCGGGCCGGGGCGGGCTCCGGCCTGCCCAGCCGCGCTCGGAAATGCCGATTTTGGGGAGATCCGAGCCCAAACCATCCCCGGGCAGCGCCGGCACCGATCGCTGCCCGTCCCCGCTGCCCTCGGGAGGTTCGCGCGTTTTCTCCCACGATTTGAGGCGTTTCAGAGCGATTCCTGCGATTATTTTTGTGGGATTTATTCCCGTTTATTCCCGTTACCCATGGCAGGACGGGGCGCGCCTTGCACCAGGGATATCCCCGGATTTGGGGCATTTCGGAGCGATCCCTGCGGTTCTTTCCGCGGGCTTCATTCCCGCCTATTCCCGTTTATTCCCAGGCTCTCTTTGCACCCGGAATATCCCCGGATTTGGGTTTTTTTCAGGGATTCCTGCCGCGGGGTTGGCGCCGCCGCCTTGCCCCGAGTTCGCAGCCTCGGGCGGGATTTGCTTTAATCGCATTTGGGGATTTGTGGGAATTGCCTCTTCCAGGAGCGGCTGCCCGCACGTTTTGGGGGATTTGTGCCTATCCAGGGAATCGATGCAATTCCAGGTTGCAGGATTTGCTATGGGATTTGTTCCACTCTGAAGGATTTGTCCCCATTTCATCTTGCAGCACTTGCTGCAGTTGCATTTTTCAGGATTCATTCAATTTTTCAGAATCTGTTGCTATTCTGAATTTCAGGGTTTGTTCATTTTAAAGATTTTATAACAATTTCATATCTCAGGGCTTGCTGCAGTTGCTTTTTCCAGGATTATTTCAATTTTTCAGGATTTCTCATAATTCTAAATTTCAGAGTTTGTTCCACACTGAAGGATTTATCAGAGTTTCACATCTCAGCACTTCTTGCCTTTGCATTTTCCAGTATTATTTACAGTTTTTAGGATTTGTTGATATTCAAAGTTTCAAGATTTGTTCCATATTGAAGGATCTCCTGCAACTGAATATTGCAGGATTTATTGCAGCTGTATTTCCCAGGCTTCGCTGCATTTTGCACTAATTGCTGTCATTCTAAGTTGCAGGATTTTTTCCCCATTGAAGGATTTACCCCAATTTCATATCTCAGCCCTTGCTGAAATCGCATTTTCCAGGAATATTTGAATTTTCCATGACTAGTTGATATTCCAAACCCAGGGATTTGCTTCCTTTGGAAGGCTTTACCCCAATTCCACATCCCAGCCCTTGCTGAGGTTGTGTTTTCCAGGAATATTTGAATTTTCCAGCGATATTTGAATTTCCCATGACTAGTTGTTATTCAAAACCCCGGGATTTGCTCCCTTTGGAAGGCTTTACCCCAATTCCACATCCTAGCCCTTGCTGAGGTCATGTTTTCC
This sequence comes from Pyrgilauda ruficollis, assembly GCF_017590135.1. Lineage (NCBI taxonomy): Eukaryota > Metazoa > Chordata > Aves > Passeriformes > Passeridae > Pyrgilauda > Pyrgilauda ruficollis. The sequence goes on from NW_024515320.1 coordinate 1,121,911, forward strand.
AGGAATATTTGAGTTTTCCAGGAATATTTGAATTTTCCAGCAATATTTGAATTTTCCATGACTAGTTGATATTCCAAACCCCGGGATTTGCTCCCTTTGGAAGGCTTTACCCCAATTCCACATCCCAGCCCTTGCTGAGGTCGTGTTTCCCAGGACTGTTTGAGCTCAGCCCCGTTCCTGGCAGAATTCCCGTTGCCCTGACCACGCTCCCTGTTGCAGCTCGGCCCCGCACGGCGCCGCCTCCTTCCAGGCCCAGGCCACGCCGGGGGTGAAGCTCTGGGTGCTGCACGAGGCGCGGAGCGTGAAGCTGCCCTCGAGCGTCTGCCGCTGGCCCCTGGGCCCCGGCCCCGAGCTGCTGCTGGCCATGGACCGCCCCAGCAAGGACGTGGGCGACGAGAAGGTGCGAGATGGATCCCGCTGGGTCCTGGCGGTCCCGCTGGATCCTGGGATCCTGCTGGGTGTTGGGATTCCCGCTGGATCCCGAGATTACTGTTGGGTGTTGGGATTCCCGCTGGGTGTTGGGATTCCTGTTGGATCCTGCTGGACTGCTGGGTGTTGGGATTCCCGCGGGATCCCGAGATTACTGTTGGGTGTTGGGATTCCCGCTGGGTGTTGGGATTCCTGCTGGATCCTGGGATCCTGCTGGGTGTTGGGATTCCCGCGGGATCCCGAGATTACTGTCCCCAACCTCCCATTCCCCAACCCTATTCCCAACCCCCACTCCAAAGCCCCCATTCCCCAGCCTCCATTCCCCATTCCCAAACCCCCCTTCCCGGGATTTCCCCTTTTCCCATCTCACCCCTGTCCCACAGAGGTGTCACTGGACGCTGATGTCACCCGCAGCGGGGCCGTGAGCCGGACACTGCTGGACAAGGTATCCAGAGGGGCTGGGAACACCGTGGGATTCCTGGATGAGCCCCCAAGCCCCGATGGGATTGGGAATTCCTGGATGAGCCTCAAGCACCAATGGGATGGGGAATTCCTGGATGTGCCCCCCAGGCCCTGATGGGATTGGGAATTCCTGGATGAGCCTCAAGCACCAATGGGATGGGGAATTCCTGGATGAGCCCCCAGACCCTAAGGGGATTGGGAATTCCTGGCTGAGCCCCACACCCCAATGGGATTGGCGATTCCTGGTTGAGCCCCAGACCCCGATGGGATTGGGAATTCCTGGATGAGCTCCCCAGGTCCCGATGGGATTGGGAATTCCTGGATGAGCCCCCAGACCCCAATGGGATTGGGAATTCCTGGATGAGCCCCAGACCCCGATGGGATTGGGAATTCCCAGCTGAGCCCGGCCCCGCTCCGTGTCCCCCAGGCCAGCTGGACGTGGGGCCCCGAGGGCCACGGGGCCATCCTGCTCGTCAACTGTGACCGCGACGACCCCGGCGCCGAGGGCCTGGACAACGAGGACAGCGTCGTGCGCTCCTACAACGGTCCCGACAGCCCCAAGACCCCGTCTCCCACTTTTCTCTCCCTTTTCCCACTTTTCCCTGAGTTTTCCCTCCCTTTTCCCTGAGTTTTCCCACTTTCCCCTCAATTTTTCATTCTTACTGCAGCCCTGAGCCCAAATTTTCCCACTTTTCTCTCAATTTCCCCTTTCTTCCACAGCCCAGAACCTGCCATTTTCCCACTTCTCTCTCAGTTTTCCCTCCCTACCACAGCCAGGAACACCCAATTTTCACACTTCTCCCCCAGTTTTCCCACTTCTCCCTCAGTTTTCCCTGGGTTTCCCCCTTTTCCCTTGGTTTTCCCCTTTTCCCTCCATTTTCCCCTTTTCCCCCAGATTTCCCCTTTTCCCCTAGCTTTCCCCTTAGTTTCCCCCTTCTCCCTCAGTTTTCCTCTGCTTTCCCCGTTTTCCCTGGGTTTTCCCCTTCTCCTTCAGTTTCCCCCTTTTCCCTGATTTTCCCCTTTTTCCCCAATTTTCCCTCTTTCCCCATTTCCCCCCCCACCATTTTCCTGAGCCGTGCCCGTTCCCCAGACCTGCAGGACATGGCGCAGCTGGTGCTGAGGACGCGCGGGCCCCGTGCCACCTTCGCCGGGCACCGCCTGCTGCTGCACCTGGACTTCGGCGACGCCGACAAGATCAGGGTTTTCTACGGCGGCAGTGAGTGCTCGGATTTGGGGGATTTGGGAGAATTTGGGGGGATCTGGGGGGATTTTGGGGGCACGGACCCCCCGGCTCACCGGGATCAATCCCAAATCCTTGCATTGCTTCTCCAACGCCCCAGGCGGGGTTGGGCTGATCCAGGCAGGGTTCGCTCCCCGCGGGGTTTGGGGCGGCTTTAGGGACCAAGGGGGAACGCTATGGGAACAGGGCTGGGCTTTGGGTTTGAGGTGTCCGTGTCCCACAGATGGTGCAGAGCTGGAGATGTTCAAGCCCGTCCTGGGGGGCTCCAAGTTGGCCTACACCGTGCGGCCGAGCCGGCACCACCATGAGAGCGTCTTCTACGTGGAGGGCCTGGCCTTCCCCGACGTGGCCTTCTCGGGCCTCGTGTCCCTGCACGTCACCCTGCTCGAGAGCCCCGAGAAGGTCTGGCCAGGGGGCACGGGGGGTGGGATGGTTTGGGACAGATCCCAAACGCCATCCCTGCCATCCCGGGGAGGGCTGGAACAGCAGGGACAGTTCCTAAACTCCATCCCCGCCATGCCAGGGTGGGCTGGGACAGCGGGGACAGATCCCAAACTCCATCCCTGCCATCCCAGAACCTTAATTTTCCCATTTTCCCCTCAATTTTCCCTTTCTACCACTGCTCAGAACTCCCATTTTCCCACTTTTCCCTCAATTTTTCCTCCCCAGGAGGAAATGGTACAGCAGGGACAGATCCCAAACTCCATCCCTGCCACTCCAGGGACATGAGGGACAGATCCCAAATTCCATTCCTGCCATCCCAGGGCCTCCTGGAGGCACCGATCTTCACGGACTCCGTGGTGTTCCGCGTGGCTCCCTGGATCATGACGCCCAACACTGCAGCCCCGCTCGAGGTCTTTGTCTGCAGGTGGGTGCTGGGTGTTCCCACCCTGCCCACCACCAGATCCACTCCCAAATCCCGATTTTCCTGTTTTCCCCCCAGTGTGGCCAAGAATGAGGAGTTTGTGGCGGCCGTGGGCGCGCTGGCTGAGCGGGCGCAGTGCCCGCTGACCGTGTGCCCGGTGCCGCAGAACCAACAGGACCGCTGGATCCAGGTGGGAGCAGGGTGTGCCCGGCCCCTCCTCGCCACAGCAGCTCTGGGGGGATTCCCAAAATTCTCCATCCCTTCTCCAGGATGAGGTGGAGTTTGGCTACATCCAAGCCCCCCACAAGACTCTCCCTGTGGTCTTTGACTCGCCCCGGGACCGCGGCCTGAAGGATTTTCCCGTCAGGAGCATCCTGGTATCCAGCTCCTTCCTCCTGCCTCGCCCAGCTTGGCAACCCCGTAGAAACTGGGATAAATCCCTTTAAAAACTGGGATAAATCCCCTAAAAAAAGGGATAAATCCTTTCTATTTCCTGCATTTTTGGGGTGGGATGCTCCAGCACAGAGGATTTGGTGCTGACAGCTGCATTTTTTTAACCATTGTCTCCCGTTTCTCCCCTGCCCAGGGCCCTGATTTTGGCTACGTGGCCCGGCAGGCTCCAGAGGGCGTTTCCAGCCTGGATTCCTTCGGGAATTTGGAGGTGAGCCCGCCCGTGACGGTGCGGGGCAAGGAGTACCCCTTGGGGCGCATCCTGATCGGCAGCAGCTTCCCCAGGTGAGCCGGGAGCAGGAAAAGCCCCGACCCAGGGTTTCCCGGCCCCGTTGGGGGTCGGCTCTGAGCGGAGCCTCCCCCAAGCCCCGGCGCTCCCCCAGGGTGGGCGGCCGCAGGATGGCCAAGGCCGTGCGGGATTTCCTGGTGGCCCAGAAGGTGCAGGCGCCCGTGGAGCTCTTCTCGGACTGGCTCAACGTCGGGCATGTGGACGAGTTCCTGAGCTTCGTCCCCGCGCCTGACCGGAAGGTAACGGGTCCCGGGAGTGGAAAAAAGCGGGATGAGACCCTCAGAGTCCTCCCCGACCTCCTCCTCCTCCCACACAGGGATTCCGGCTGCTCCTGGCCAGCCCCAGCGCCTGCTACCAGCTCCTGAAGGAGAAGCAGGAGGAGGGGTTCGGCGAGGCTGCGATGTTCCAGGGTAGGGCAGGATGGGCAGTAGGGATCTGCGGGTTTGTTTCCCCTTTTTCCTGCAAAATGTGATGGGAGAGGTGGATGGACTCTGGAAGCCAGCTGGGAAGTAGGGGCAGAATGGAGTACAAGTGATTAATTAACTAATTAAAAGCTGCAGGGGGTGGATTGCAGGGTTGGGATGGAGCTCCAGAGTCAGAGCTGGAGTCTGAGCCCAGCTGAGCTGGGACAGAATTCCAGCCTGGCTCCCTCTTGGCAGGGCTGGACAGGGTGCCCAAACCCACCATAAACGAGATCCTGGCTAATGAGGAGCTCCGCAAGTTCAATGACTACGCCCAGGTGAGGACGGGGAGCAGGAGGCTCCAACCCATCGCTCCCTCCATGTCCTTTTGTCCCCCCATCCCTCCTTCCTCCCTTCCATCCCTCCTCCCATCCTCCGTCACCACCCTCCTCTCCATCCGTCTCCCCACTGCTCTCTCCCTCCTTCCATCCATTTCTCCCTCTGTCCAGTCTTCCATCCATCCCTCCCTCCATGGATCCCTCCATCCATGGATCCCTCTATTCACCTCTCTGCCCACCCTTCTGTCCATCCCTCCCTCCAGGCACCTGCCCATCCTAATGTCCATCCCTCTGTCCTTTCCCTCCCTTTGTCCCTCCATCTCCCCATGCCCTCTCCCTCCATCTCCCCATCCCACTGTCCATCTCCTTGTTCCTCCATCCCTTTCCCCCCACTTTGTCCTTCCATTTCTCCATCCTTTTGTCCCTCCATCTCTTCATCCCACTGTCCCTCTCCCTGTCCCTCCCTCCCCTCCCTCTCCCACTGACCCTCCCTCCCTGGTGGCTCCCAGAGCTGCATCAGCTGGAACCGGGACATCCTGAAGCGCTCGCTGGGCCTGGCCGAGCCGGACATCCTGGACATCCCGCAGCTCTTCCAGAGCAACGCCGCCTCAGAGGCCGAGGCCTTCTTCCCGGACATGGTAGCAGCACCCCTGACCTCCCCAGGGTGGGATCGGGGTTGGGATTGGGGCTCTGATGTTCCCTGATGGGCTTGGGGTTGGGGCTGGGATGTTCCCTGATGGGATCAGGGCTGGGATGGCCCCAGGCTGGGACTGGGGTGAGGATGCAACCTGGTGGGATTGAGCCAGGATGCTCCCGACGGTGGGATCGGGCTGGGATCTCTCCAGGGCAGGATTTGGGCCAGGATGTTCCCTGATGGGATTGGGGTTTCCTCGGGGTAGGATCGCGGCTGGGATGTCCCCTGATGGGATTTGAGCTGGGATGTTTCTGGGGTGGGATCAGGGCCAGGATGTTCCCCAGGGTGGGATGTTTCCTGATGGGATCAGGGCTGGGATATTCCCTGAGCCGGTATGGATGCTCCCTGGGGTGGGATTGGGGCTGGGATGTCCCCGGGCCAGGATGTTTCCTGATGGGACTGGGGCCAGGATATCCCGGGGCCAGGATGTGCCCTGATGGGATCAGGGCCGGGATGTCCGCAGGCCAGGATGAGGCCGGGGGGAGGCTCCCTGGAGTGGGATCAGGGATGGGAAGTCCCTGGCCTGGGATGTCCCCTGATGGATCGGGATGCTCCTGGCCGCTCCCTGCTGGACTCCCCGTGCTGCTCCAGGTGAACATGCTGGTGCTGGGCCGGCACCTGGGCATCCCCAAGCCCTTCGGGCCCGTGGTGGGCGGGAGCTGCTGCCTGGAGCAGCGCGTGCGGGAGCTGCTGGAGCCGCTGGGCCTCTCCTGCACCTTCATCGACGACTTCTTCTCCTACCACGTCCTGCTGGGCGAGGTCCACTGCGGCACCAACGTGCGCCGCAAGCCCTTCGCCTTCAAGTGGTGGCACATGGTGCCCTGAGGTGGCTCCGGCCCCTCCGTGTCCCCTCCTGCCCCAGTCCCTGTCCTGTCCCTGCCAAGTGCCTTTGGTGGCAGAAATAAATCCGGGCTGCAGCCACGGGGGCTCTGCAGGGCTCTCCTGGCACTGGGAGAACACTGGACTGGTTAAACTGGTGGGGAATGGGTGGGATGGCGCTCTGGAGCCACTGTCCCTGTGCCAAAATCCACGTGGGTTCAGGGAATTATGGAATCATGGAATTACAGGATCATGGGATGGTTGGGATGGAGGGACCTTCAAGCTAATCCATTCTCAGGGGCAGGGACACCTCCCACTGTCCCAGGTGGCTCCAAGCCCCAATGTCCAGCCTGGCCTTGGGCACGTCCAGAGATCCAGGGGCAGCCACAGCTGCTCTGGGAATTCCATCCCAGCCCCTTCCCACCCTCATAGTGAAAGATTTATCCCAAACATCCCAATACAAATTGTCCCTCTTTAGTTTGAAGCCATTCCCTGTGTCCTGTCCCTCCATCCTTGTCCCCAGTCCCTCTCCAGCTCTCTTGGAGCCCCTTCAGGCCCTGGAAGGGCTCTGAGCTCTCCCTGGGGCTTCTCCTCTCAGGGTGAACATTCCCAGCTCTCCCAGCCTTTCCTCCCAGCAGAGCTGCTCCATCCCTCTGATCCCCCTGGAGCCTCCTCTGGGCTGGCTCCAGCTCCTCCCTGTGCTGCCCAGGGCTGGGGCAGCTCTGCAGGGGCAGAGTCCCCCCTCCCCTGCTCATTCTCATTCCCACTCCCACTCCCATTTCCAGCTCATTCCCATTCCCACCGCCATTCCCATTCCCACAATTTGCCTCATTCCCATTCCCAATCCCTGCTCACTCTCATCCCATCCCCATCCCACCCTGGGATCCATCCCTGTCCGAGCGGGATCTGGACGGGGCCATGGCCGTGTCTGAGCCGTGCTGGAATTCCAGAGGGACGGAATCCGCAACCTTTCCCTGGAGCGATCCCACACAGGGACAGGAACCTCTGCTCCCAGAGCTGCATCCCCATGGGATTTCAGAGGGAAAATGGGACAGGAACCCCTGATCCCAGAGCCACATCCCTGAGGAATTCCAAAGGGAAAATGGGACAGAAACCCCCAATCCCAGAGCTGGATCCCCATGGGATTCCAGATGGAAAATGGGACAGGAACCCCTGATCCAGAGCTGTGTCCCTGTGGAATTCCAGAGGGAAAACGGGACAGGAACCCCTGATCCAGAGCTGTATGTCCATGGAATTCCAGAGGGAAAACATAACAGAAATCCCTGATCCCAGAGCTGTGTCCCTAAAGGATTCCAGAGGGAAAACGGGACAGGAACTCCTGATCCCAGAGCTGCATCCCCATGGAGTTCCAGAGGGAAAATGGGAGTGGGAATTGTTTGGGATGGAGCCTGGATTGGGATTTGGGAAAAGGTAGTGTCAGCTCCAGGACCCTTCGGGAACAAAACAGGGAAATAAAAAATGAAATAAAAAATTTTAAAAATGAAAATTTCAAGTTTTGACTTGAATTAAAATAAAAGGATGGAAATATTGAAAATTGAAAAATACGGAGTAAAAAAATAGAAATTAAATGTTACAAATGAAAAAAGTAAGGAAAAAGAAGGAAAAGAAGGAAAAAATTGAAGTTTAAATTTAAACACTAACGTTAAAAAATGAAGGTAAAATAAAAAAGCGAAGTTGAAAATAGAAAATGAAAAGTAGAATAAAAAAATAAAATTAAAAATGAGAGGGAAAATATAAAATAAATATTAAAGTTGAATTAAAATGGAAAATTAGAGTAAGAAATAGAAATAACTATTAAAATTGAATTAAAATGAAAATTAGAGTAAAAATATGAAATAAATGTTAAAATTGAACTTGAATTATAAATATTAAAAGAAGAATTTGGAATTTAAGCAAGTAAAAATTAGGAATACAAATAAAAGATGAATTAAAATACAGAATTGAAAAAGGAGAAATAGAAAGGAAAAGATGAAGTTCAAATTTGGATTTACCAAATTAAAAAGTAGAAGTTAAAATGAAGAAATTTTGATAGAATAAAATAAAAAATAAAAAGGAAAAAAATGAAGTTCAAAGTCGAATTCATAATAAGAACCAAACAAAAAACTAAGAATTAAAATGAGGAGAGTGATGAAATAAAAAACAATGAAAAATAAAATAAAAATAAAACTTGAAGAAAAAAAAAGTAAAACTAAAAATTGAATATTGAAAAATGAAGAAGCAAAGATGCCAAAAATCAGGGACTGAACGTGGAAAATGGGAATTTTTAAACTCCAACCGATGGAAGCCAAGGGTGGCTCCGAGGAAGACAAAAATCCCGGGATCCTACCCCGGCTCCTCCTGGAGCCTTCCTGAGCTGGGAATTCCTCAGGAATGTGGGAATGGCCCCTTGGGAATGCAGGAATGGCACCCCTGGATCCTTCCCGAACCTGGGAATTCTCCGGGAATGACCCCCAAGGATCCTTCTTGAGATGGGAATTCCCCAGGAATACAGGAATAACCCCATGGGAATGCAGGAATGGCATTCCAGGATCCTTCCCGAGGTGGGAATTCCTCAGGAATGCAGGAATGACCCTCGGGAATGCAGGAATGGCCCCTCTGGATCCTTCCCAAACTCGAGAATTCCCAGGGAATGGCCCCCCCCTGGATCCTTCCCCAACTTGGAAATTCCTCGGCAATGACCCTCCTGGATCCTTCCTGAACTCTGGAATTCCCCAGGAATGACCCTCATGACCCTCCTGGATCCTTCCCAAACCTGGGAATTCCTCAGGAATGTGTGAATGGCCCCTCTGGAATGTGGGAACAACCCCCCAACAGCTTTTGGGGCTCCAAGGGGGTTTTGGGGATTCCCCACCCCCAAATCCTAAACACTGCTAAAAAAGCAGGATTTGGGATTTTCCCGCCGGCTACTCTCCCTGGCTGGGATCTCCCCTCTCCAAACCTCCTGGAAAACAACTCCCGATCCCAAAAATTGACCAAAACCCATTTATTTTTTACTGCAAACTCCCCGAGCGCCGCCCCGGGGGAGATGGGAAGGAGCAAAAATCCATGGAAAAATCCAGGAGAATCCCTAAAAACGGCCCAAAGGGAGCGGGAATGGCGCGGGGCAGAGCTGGGCTCTGCTCCTGAAGGCACCTCGAGATTCCAGCACAGTGACCTGGCACGGAGGGAACTGGGAATGCGGGAATTCCGGCTGATCCCGGGCCAAACCATCCGCCAGAAGGAAAAAACTCCGAATTCCCGGGAAAAAAATTCCTTTGGGACTCCCCTCGTGATCCCTGAGATGTCCCCGGGGTGGGCGAGGGCGGGGAGCCTGGGAATGCTGCTGGGATGGGATCCGGGAATGCCTCTGGGATGGGATCTGGGATCCCTGCGGATGCTGGAGGGGTGGGAGGGGGAAATCCCGAAAACTGTAGCACCCAGAGTAGGGAAAACCAGCAAAAAATGGGAATACTGGGGGGAAAAAATGGGAATATAGGGGGAAAACCAGGCATTGGCGGCTGCTCTTTAGGGATCCCAGATCCCTAAAGGGATCCCAAGCTGGGATCAGATCCCCAAAGTGATCCCAAGCTGGCAGCCACGGAGATTCGGGGCTGGAAAAATGGAAAACAGTAAAAAAAAGCTGCGGAAAAATACAAATAAAATAAAAAATAATTCAAGGGCAGACCCTACAAAACCCGGGGCGGGACGTGCCGGAAAGCCCGGCTGTGGTCGGGAATTCCTAAAGCCGGGAATGGGGGTGGGAATGACCCCCCCGAGGGCTGGGAGTGCGGGAAAAGGGAGGGAGCACAGCGGCCGGGATGGAGAAGCGGGAGCAGGATCGGGATTGGGATCAGGGCCCCTCAGAGGGTGCGGGGGTTGTACTCCGGCAGCTTCCGCAGCTTCTCCTGCTCCGCCTCCGACTCGTCCCGGGCGATCACCAGAGAGTGGGAATAGCCCATGGCCACCTGGAACGGGAACAGGAATGGGTCAGCTGGGAGTAGGAATAGCCCAAGGCCACTTGGAATGGGAATGGGAACAGGTCAGCTGGGAGTGGGAATAGCCCGTGGCCACCTGGAACGGGAATGGGTCAGCTGGGAATAGCCCATGGCCACCTGGAATGGGAATGGGCCAGCTGGAACAGGAATGGGTCAGCTGGGAGTGGGAATGCCCATGGAACTGGGAAGGGTCACCTGGGAGCAGACACTGCCCATGGAAAAGGAAACGAGGAGCTGAGGGGATCTGGAGCCTTCCTGGGGATCCCTCCTGGGGATCCTCCCACCTGCTGAGATCCAGGCTGGGCTGGAGCATCCCAAGGGAGTTTTAGGGAAGGGCCCTGCACCCCCTGCAGGGCACCCACGGGTGTCACAAGCTGGCACGGCCTCAGCCCCAGGATTTGTCCTCCCACATCACCCATGGGTGTGATGGGCTGGGCACAGCCTCAGTGTCCCTGTTTATTTTGGGGAATGGAACCCATTGTCATTGGCTGGGCACAGCCTCAGTGTCCCTGTTTATTTTGGGGAATGGATCCCAGAGTCATGAGTTGTGTATGGCCTCAGCCCCTGGGTTTATTTAAAGGGGGATTCATGCACATCGTCCATGGGTGTCATGGGCTGTGTATGGCCTCAGTTTCCCTGTTTGTTTTAGGGGAGGACCCCATGGATGTGATGAGTTGTGCACAACCTCAGTTTCCCCGTTTATTTTAGGGAACAGCCCCTGGTGTCCTCCCTCCATCACCCCACAGGTGTGATGAGCTGTGTACAGCCTCAGCTGCCCTGTTTATTTTAGGGGAAGGGCCCCATGCGTGTCACGAGCTGGGCACGGCCTCAGTTTCCCTGTTTATTTTAGGGAACAGCTCCATGCGCCCTCTCCATGACCCCATGGATGTGATGAGTTGGGCACAGCCTCAGTTTCCCTGTTTATTTTAGGGAATGGCCCCACGTGACCCCTCTCCATCACGCCACGGGTGTCACGAGCTGGGCATGGCCTCAGCCCCTGGGTTTACCTAAGGGGAGGGTGCCCCCTCCCTCACCCCACAGGTGGGATGAGCTGCGTATGGCCTCAGTGTCCCTGTTCATTTTAGGGGAAGGGCACCACAGGTGTGATGAGCTGGCCATGGCCTCAGCCACCCCAAATGATTCTCCCACTCATCCCTATGTCCACCCCCTCACCCCACAGGTGGGATGAGCCCCCCTGTGCATCCCCCACCCCAAGCCTGTGGGGTCCCCTCACCTGCTCGGTGTAGATCCCGTCCAGGGTTTTCACCTCCTGCGCCGCCGTGGACGATTTGGGTTTGTGGTCCCCATATCCCTGTGGGAACATCCCATGGACAGGGAACAGTCAGTGGGGTTTGGGGGATTTGGGATGTCCCTTTGGGGGATTTGGGTTTGTGGTCCCCATATCCCTGTGGGAACATCCCATGGACAGGGAATGCTCAGTGGGGCCAGAGGGGCCAGGTCCCAGGGTTTGAGGGATTTGGGGTGTCCATCTTGGGTTCCCTGGTGGATTTGGGGTGACTGTTTGGGGTTTTTGGGGTGTCATTTGGTACCAGCTCCCTGAAGGTGGGTGAGGGCCCCCAGCTGATGATGGGTTCGGGGTGTCAGTTTGGGGGATTTGGGTTTTTATTTGGGGTGTCATTTGGGGGTTTTGGGATGCTGTTTGGGGTTTTATTTGGGGTGTCATTTGGGGTTTTTGGGATGCTGTTTGGGGTTTTATTTGGGGTGTCATTTGGGGTTTTTGGGATGCTGTTTGGGGTTTTTTTGGGGTGTCATTCAGTACCAGCTCCCCGAAGGTGGGCGAGGGCCCCCAGCTGATGGTGCTCTCGTCGGCCGCCACGATGACAGAGCTCTTCCTGCAAGGGAGGCAATCCCTGATCCCTGAGTGTCCCAGCACTCCAAATCCCGGGATGGGGTGGGAATTCCCAGAGCCGCACTCACCCGCAGGCCAGGCTGCGGATCTTCCACCCACACAGATCCTGCACAGCCTTGGGGTACATGGTGGATTCCCGGGAGGTGTTGGTGGCGCCCCAGAAGAACAATCCACCTGCAAGGGAGCATGTCAGGGCCTGGATCCCAGAATTCCCAATCCCAGGAATCCCACCTGTCAGGGCATGGATCCCAGAATTCCCCATCCTGGGAATCCCACATATCAGGGCCTGGATCCCCCAGAATTCTTGATCCTGGGAATCCCACCTGTCAGGGCACAGATCCCAGAATTCCCAAATCCTGGGAATTCCAACTGTCAGGGCACAGATTCCCCGGTATTCCCAATGCTGGGAATCCCACCTGTCGGGTAACAGCTTCCCCCAGCATTCCCAATTCCTGGGATCCCTGGGATCCCAGCTGTCAGGCCACGGCTCCCTGAGAATTCCCAGATCCTGGGATCCCAAGATTCCCACCTGTCTTGGCTCTCCTGCAGCATTCCCAAATCCCACCTGTCAGGCCACAGCTCCCTCAGCATTCCCAGATCTCAAGATCCTAGGAATCCCACAGCCTGCCCAGCATTCCCAAATCCTGGGATCCTGGGAATCCCACCTCTCCCACTGACAGCTGTCCCCCAGCATTCCCAAATCCCAGATGCCAGGTTCCCACCTGTTTTGCTGCTGGCCCCTCCAGCATTCCCAAATCCCAGATCCCGAATTCCCATCTGTCCCACTGCCATCTCCCCCAGCATTCCCAAATCCCAAATCCCAGGTTCCCACCTGTCTTGCTGAAGGCTCCCCTGGCATTCCAAAATGCTGGGATCTTGCATTCCCACCTGTCCCGCTGTCATCTCCCCCAGCATTCCCAAATCCCAGATCCTGCATTCCCACCTATCCTGCTGCCATCCCCCCCAGCATTCCCGAATCCCGTATCCCACCTGTCTCGCTGACGGCGAAGGAGCAGGTGTATCCCGCGTAGATCTGGGCGGCGCCGCGTCCCGGGAAGTCGAAGAGCTTCACCAGCCTGGGAACCATCTCGTCCTTCTGCTCCGCGTGGCCCAGGCGCCCGTAGCCCCCAAAGCCCCAGGAGAACACGCGCTTCTGGGAATCCAGCACCAGCTGGGAGAGAGGGAGCAGGGCCTCAGAATCCCAGATCCCAAACCTCAAATCCCAAATCTCAGATCCCAAACCCCAAATCCCAGATCCCAGGAAAAGACACGCTTCTGGGAATCCAGCACCAACTGGGAGAGAGGGAGCAGGACCTCAGAGATCCCAGACCCCAAATCCCAAATCCCCAGGAGAACATGTGCTTCTGGGAATCCAGCACCAGCTGGGATGGGGGAAAACAGCCTCAGAGACCCCAAATCCCCAATCCCAAACCCCAAATCCCAGGAAAAGACCATTCCTGGGAATCCAGCAGCACCTGGGAGAGAGGGAGCAGGGCCTGGGAGATCCCAAATCCCAAACCCCAAATCCCTAGGAGAAGCTGCACTTCTGGGAATCCAGCACCAGCTGGGATGGGGGAAAACAGCCTCAGAGACCCCAAATCCCAAACGCCAAATCCCAAAAGCCAGGAAAAGACACGCTTCTGGGAATGCAGCCTCAGCAGGGATGGGGGGAGCAGAGGCTGAGAGCTGGTGTCTCCTGTTCCCGTCCATTCCTCCTCTGCCATTCCCATTCCTGCTCTCTCATTCCCATTACCCACTCTCCCATTCCTGCACCCATTCCCATTCCCATTTCTGATCCCATATTCCCATTCCCATTCCCAATCCCATTCCATACTGTGTGGTTGGCCCTGCAGGCCACATCCCTGATCCATCCCCATTATCCTGATCCCATATTCCCATGTCCCATACCAGGTGGTTGGCCCCACAGGCCCCATCCCTGACCCATTCCTGTTTTCTCGATCCCATTATCCCACATTCCCATATTCCCATGGCCCGTACCGTGTGGTTGGCCCCACAGGCCATGTTCCTGACCCATTCCCATTATCCTGATCCCATATTCCCAATCGCATATTCCCATTATCCCATACTCCTGTGTCCCGTACCGTGTGGTTGGCCCTGCAGACCCCATCCCTGACCCATTCCCGTTATCCTGATCCCATATTCCCAATCGCATATTCCCATTATCCCATACTCCCGTGTCCTGTACCGTGTGGCTGGCCCCACAGGCCCCATCCCTGACCCATTCCCGTTATCCCAATCCCATTATCCCACATTCCCATGTCCCATACCATGTGGCTGGCCCCACAGGCCCTGTCCCTGACCCACTTCCATTATCCCAATGCCATATTCCCATGTCCCATACCATGTGGCTGGCCCCGCAGGCCCCATCCCTGACCCACTCCCATTATCCCAATCCCATTATTCCATATTCCTGTGTCCCGTACCGTGTGGCTGGCCCCGCAGACCCCATCCTTGACCCACTCCCATTATCCAAATCCCATATTCCCATATTCCCGTATCCTGTACCGTGTGGTTGGCCCCGCATTCCCATTATCCTGATCCCATATTCCCAATCGCATATTCCCATTATCCCATACTCCTGTGTCCCGTACCGTGTGGTTGGCCCTGCAGACCCCATCCCTGACCCATTCCCGTTATCCTGATCCCATATTCCCAATCGCATATTCCCATTATCCCATACTCCCGTGTCCTGTACCGTGTGGCTGGCCCCACAGGCCCCATCCCTGACCCATTCCCGTTATCCCAATCCCATTATCCCACATTCCCATGTCCCATACCATGTGGCTGGCCCCGCAGGCCCCATTCCTGACCCACTCCCATTATCCCGATCCCATATTCCCATATCTGTACCGTGTGGTTGGCCCCAATTATCCCACATTCCCATGTCCCATACCATGTGGCTGGCCCCACAGGCCCTGTCCCTGACCCACTTCCATTATCCCAATGCCATATTCCCATGTCCCATACCATGTGGCTGGCCCCGCAGGCCCCATCCCTGACCCACTCCCATTATCCCAATCCCATTATTCCATATTCCTGTGTCCCGTACCGTGTGGCTGGCCCCGCAGACCCCATCCTTGACCCACTCCCATTATCCAAATCCCATATTCCCATATTCCCGTATCCTGTACCGTGTGGTTGGCCCCGCAGGCCACGTCCCTGACCACGACGTTGGGCACGGGCAGCACCTGGCCGTCCTTGGTGCGCTCCACGAAGAGCGCCACGCGCCGCGGCAGCAGCTCGCAGTCGTACTCGATGCGCTGCGCCCGCGCGATGAACTTCCCGTCGGAATTGTGGCCTGCAATGGGAACGGGGCACGGCCAGCCTGAGCATCCTGCGGGGTCATCCCGAACTGCCCCGGTCCCATGGGATCATCCTGAACTGCCCCGATCCCCCAGTGTGATCCCAAACTGCCCCTGTCCCATGAGATCATCCCAAACTGCCCCAATCCCATGCCATCATCCTGAACTGTCCCCGTCCCACGGGGTCATCCTGAACTGCCCCGTCCTGCAGGGTCATCCCGAACCACCCTGATCCTGTGGGGTCATCCGGAACTGCCCTGATTCCATGGGATCATCTGGAACTGCCCCATCCCACAGGGTGATCCCGAACTGCCCCCACTCCCCAGGATCATCCCAAACTGTCCCCATCCCACAAAGTGATCCCAAACCAGCCCATATCCCATGGGATGATCCCAAATCCCGTACCCAGCTGGCCGTACTCGGGGCACCTGAAGGAATACAGGTTCCCACAGGGTGATCCCATTCCCATGGGATGATCCCAAATCCCATTCCCATGGGGTGATCCCATAGATTCCCAAATCCCGTACCCAGCTGGCCGTACTCGGGGCACCCGAAGGAATACAGGTTCCCCTTGCAGTCCATGACCATGCTGAACTCGGCCCCGCAGCCCAGCTTGGAGATCGGCTGCCCGTTGTACAGGATCTGTGAAAAACCAGGAATAGGGTCAGGAAATCCAGGGAAAAGGGATAAGAAAATCCAGGAAAATAGGGTCAGAAACACGGGAGAAGGGGAAAAATGGGGATCAGAGACACAGGAAAAGCCAGAAAAATGGGATCAGAAAAGCCAGGAAAAATGGGGATCAGAGACACAGGAAAAGCCAGAAAAATGGGATCAGAAAAACTGGGAAAAATGGGGAATTTCCACGGGAAATCCCTGATTGTCAGGAAAAATGGGACCAAGGACATGGGAAGAGCTGGTAAAAAGGGATCAGGAAAACACGGGAAAAGCAGGAAAAATAGAATTGGAGAAACGTGGGAAGAGGGAAAAGAGGGGAATTTCCATGGGAAATCCTTCATCTGTGGGAAAAGCAGGAAAAACAGGATTGAAAAATTTTGGAACAGGAAAAACCAGATCAGAAATGCAGGAAAAGCGTAAAAACAGGATCAGAAATGTGGGGAAAAGGGGAAAAAATTAATTTCCAGGGGAAATTCCTGATCTGTAGGAAAACCTGGAAAAACAGGATTGAAAAAAACACAGGAAAAGCAGGAGAAAACAATCAAAAAACACAGGAAAAGGGGAAACTGAAGAATTTCCACGGGAAATCTGTGATCTGTGGGAAAAGGAAAAAATTTGGATTGAAAAAATTCAAGAAAAGAGAAAAAAGGGGAATTTTCCATGGGAAATCCCTGATCTGCAGGAAAAGCTGGAAAAACAGGATAAAAAAAATTTGGGAAACAGGAAAAAAAAAAGGAACTTCCATCAGAAAATCCCTAAAATCTTCAAAAATTCTACTTCCAAATCCTAGCTTTTCCTCTCCCCACCGCAGCTGGGAACAGCTCCTGGCTGAGAGGGAATTGTACACCCCGAGGGGTTTTCAGGGAATTTGTCACTAAAAGCCCCAAAATCCCTGGATTTCCCCCAAATCCCAGGTTTGGGGTCCGTACCTGGGTGGGGCTGGGCACGGCGTCTGTCTGGTTCCCCAGCCCCAGCTGGCCCAGCTTGTTCTCCCCGAAGGCGAACACCGAGCCACTCTCTGTGGGGAAAATGGGAATTTTGGGGGGAAAACCGGGATTTTGGGACCATTCTCCCAGAATTCGGGGGCAAAGGGGGCAGATTTGGGGGGAAAAGGGGCAGATTTTGACGGAAAAGGGGTGGATTTGGGGGCAAAAGGGGAAGACTTTGGGGCAATTTCCCCAGAATTTGGGGCAGAAGGGGCAGATTTAGGGGCAGTTTTCCCAAATTTTTGGGGAAAAGGGGTGGATTTGGGACAAAAAGGGTGGATTTCGGGTGGGAAAGGGGTGGATTTAGGGCAGTTTTCCCAGGATTTTGGGGGTGAAAGGGGTGGATTTGGGAGAGTCACAGGGGCTCACAGCTGATCCCAGAATCCCAGGGGTTTCCTCTGATCTCGTTATCCCAGGGCTTCCCGCTGATCCCATTATCCCAGGGGTTCCCGCTGATCCCATTATCCCAGGGCTTCCCAATGATCCCCCTCTCTCAGGGGGAGTTCTTGAGATGGATCCCACTGTCCCACAGGGGTGCCCAGGATGGATCCCATTATCCCGGTTTGGTTCCCAAGATGGATCCCACTCTCCCACCTGCGGTCTCAGGATGGATCCCGCTCTCCCGGCTGGGTTCCCAGGATGGATTCCTGCTATCCCAAGGGGTTCCCAGGATGGATCCCGCTATCCCAGCCTGGTTCCTGGGATGGATTCTGCTCTCGCAGGGGGGTTCCCAGGATAGGTCCTGCTATCCCAGTTTGGTTCCTGGGCTGATCCCACTCTCTCAGGGGGGTTCCCAGGATGGATCCCATTATCCCAGCCCCATTCCCTGGATGGATCCCTCTCTCCCAGCTGGGTTCCCAGGATGGAGCCCGCTCTCCCAGGGGGTTCCCAGGACGGATCCCATTATCACAGCCCAGTTCCTGGGATGGATCCCGCTCTCCTGGGGGGGTTCCTGGGATGGCTCCTGCTCTCCCAGCTGGGTTCCCAGGATGGAGCCCACTCTCCCAGGGGGTTCCCAGGATGGAGCCCGCTCTCCCAGCTGGGTTCCCGGGATGGATCCCCGCTCACCCCAGCTCCAGAGCTTGCCCTCGGCCGTGATCAGCAGGCTGTGCGCGGCGCAGGGCCCCGACACCACCGAGCGCACGCGCAGCCCCCCCAGGCTCCCGTAGCGGTGGGGTCCCCACAGGTTCTGGCCCAGGTTCCGGTACGCCGCTGGAAAACACCGGGAACGAGCGCGGGGTCAGCACCGGGAAACGCAGCTGGGAAAAGAACGAGCTGGGAAAAGCAGCCGGGAAAAGAACAATCCGGGAAAATAGTATGGGAAATTCATCCAGGAAAATCATCCAAAAAATCATCTCAGAAAATCCAGGAAAATAATCTGGAAAAATCTGGGAAAATCAGCCAGGAAAATAATCTGGGAATACCGGGAAAATAATCTGGGAAAATCCAGGAAAAATTCAGGAAAATCATCTGAAAAAATCCAGGAAAATCTGGGAAAATCATCCAGGAAAATCCAGGAAATTTTGGGAAAATAATCCAGGAAAATCAACCAGGAAAATCATCTTGAATACTAGGAAGATCCAGGAAAATCATCCTGGAAAATCACCTGGGAAATCTGGGAATACTGGGAAAACAATCCAGGAAAACAATCCAGGAAAATCATCCGGGATTCCGCAGGGCAGGGGCTGAGGGCAGATTTGGGGACAGAGCCGGGAAATGGGGAACCACAGACAGGGGAGGGGCACAGCAGGGCTGGGGCACCCCAACCCTGCCCCAATGAGCGTGTCCAGCCCTGGCTGCTGCCCCAATTAACGAGTTATTAATTAATGAACCAGTGCCGCTGAGAGCAGGTGTGTTAATGAACTTTCCATGCATCCCTAATAAGCAGAGGCTCCATAGCAGAGCTGGCGCCCCCCAAATTCTGGCCCAAATTAAAACCTAAGACTGTAACTCCTCCTCCAGCTCATTAATTTTAAACATTAATTAATGTAAATACTAATTTTTAATATTAGTTAAATATATCCCCTAAAAAGAAGGAATTAATTAACGAACTAAAAATGAAGCAGAGGCTTAATTTGGCTTTGCAGCAGAGCTGGCGCCCCTCAAACCTGCCCCAATTAAGGGGTGCAACTGTGGTTCCTCCCCCAGTAATTAATGAAAATGATTAATTAGAAATAGATAAAGATAATCAGGAAAATGAATGAACTATAAAAACATTCCCAGTAAACAGAGTCTTCGTTTTGCTTTGCCACAGGTCTGGTGTATTAAACTGTGTTAAATTAATGTATCAAACTGTGGCTCCTCCCCAATTAGCCACCTTTAAAATTAATTAGATGTTAATATTAATTAAATATAAACAATGAAAAGAAGATCAATTGATGGACTATAAATGCATCCAAAATAAGCAAAGTCTTAATTTGGCTTTGCAGCAGAGCTGGTGGCCCCTCAAACCTGCCCCAATTACGGGGTGAAACCGAGGCTCCTCCTCCAGTTAACTGATTGATTAACTAATTAGAACTACATAAAAACAGTCAGCAAAATTAACAAACTATAAATGCATCAGAACTAAACAAAGCCCTAATGTGGCTCTGCTGGACACCCAGTGCACCCCAAATTCTGGCCGGAGTACGAGATGCCACTCCAGGTCATTAATTACAAATTAACACCAATTAATCACACTGCCACTAATGGGGGCCCTGCTCTGCCCCAATACATAATTAATAGCAATAATCACCCCTTAATGAGCCCCTACCCTGTCCCAAAGTCTTCATTGCTTACTAATTAATACCAATTAATCCCAGTCATTAACAAGCCCCAATCCTGTCCCACAACATTAATTAATTAAGAATTAATACAAATTAATTAACAGACATTAGTGAGCCCCTATCCTGCCCCAAACCCTTCATTGATTACTAATTAATACCAATTAATTAATCAGCTATTAAGGACCTCTACCCTGTCCCAAAACATTAATTACTAATTAACCTCAAATCAATACTAATTAATCACAGCCATTAATAAGCCCCTACCCTGCCCCAAACCATTCATTGATTACTAATTAATACTAACTAATTAATGAGCCATTAATGAGCCCCTACCCTGCCCAAAGCCTTAATTACTAATTAACAGCAGGTAATTAAGCAACCCTACCCTGCCCCACATGGTTCATTAATGACTAATTAACCAGTTAATTAGCCAGCCCTACCTTGCCCCACACCACTCATTAATGACTAATTAACCAGTTAATTAGCAGCCCTACCCTGCTGCTTGGGCACCTCCTTGCGGCCAATCAGGTCCCAGTTGGTGGCACCGAAGATCAGGAGCTGCCCCCGGCTCTTGGAGCCCTCGAGCTTCTGTGGGGACACGGGGACATCAGGGACATGGGGGGACACGGGGACATGAGGGACAAGGAAACATCAGGGACATGGGAGGATATGGAGGACTTTGGGGGTAAAGGGGATACTGGGGACATTGGGGACATCAGAGCTGTGGGGGACACAGGGGACATTGTGGGACATCAGGGATGTGGGGGACATGGGGGATACTGGGGACATTGTGGGGGATATTGGGGACATCAGGGCTGTGGAGATCATCAGGGATGTGGGGAACATGGGGACATCGTGGGACACTGGGGATTTGAGGGACACAGGACATTGGGAACATTGGGGATGGGACACGAGATGGGAGGGACACAGGACATTGGGGACATTGGGGATGGGACACGGGATGGGAGGGACACAGGACATTGGGGACACTGGGGATGGGACACGAGATGGGAGGGACACAGGACATTGGGGACACTGGGGATGAGACACAGGACATTGGGGACACTGGGGATGGGAGGGACATGGGACACTGGGGACATCAGGAAGAGGGGGAAGATGTGCAGAATGTGAGGGACCTTGGGGTCATCTGGGACAAGGACGTGGGGATAGAAGGAGCAGTGGGGACAAGGAGGACATGGGGGACATTGGGGCTGTGGGGGACACAGGGGACATGGCATTGGGGGTGTGGGGGGACACTGGGGACAGAGCCAGCAGGGACACGGGGACAGCAGGGACATGGGGGCAATGACGGGGTGCTGGAAGGGCTGCAGTGGGGCAGGATGGGGGTCAAGGGGTGCAGTGGGGTTTGGGGTGTATTAGGGGTAGAACAGTAGGCACAAGGGGCTACAGTGGCGGTGTGTGACGGGACACAACGGGGACACTGGGGGTGTGTAATGGGGGACAGTAGGCACACAGTGGGGGTGTCTCATGGGACACAATGGGGACACAGTGGGGGTGTGTAATGGGGGACACTAGGGGCACAGTGGGGGTGTCTCATGGGGCACAATAGGGGCACAGTAGGTCCAAGGGGTGCAGTGGGGTGTGTAATGGAGCACAGTAGGGGCACAGTGGGGGTGTCTCATGGGCCACAGTGTGTATGTGCAGTGGGGCACAACAGGGGCACAGTGGGGATGTCTCATGGGGCACAATGCGGGTGTATAATGGGGCACAATGGGCACGGGGGGTACACCAGGGTCCCAGGGGTGCCGCCGCCCTCCTCCCCGAGCTCACGATGCGCTCCTTGCTGTGCTCGGGCTCGCAGATCACCACGCTCTGCCCGCGGGCCCCGGG
>NW_024515320.1:1144893-1217607 GCF_017590135.1 Pyrgilauda ruficollis
GGTTTATTGTCTCGGAAAAAAAAAAAAAAAAAAAAAAAAAAAAAAAAAAAAAGAAGGTAATTTTGGGGGATTTTTTTTCTCGCTTTTTTTCCCCTCCTCCTCGCGTGGTTGATTTTTTTTTTCCCCCCTCTCCCCCTTTTTCTCTTTTCTCTTTTTCCTCCTCAAATCCCACCCACCGAATCCCCTCGAAGCCGGAGAAAAAAAAAAAGAAAAAAAAAAGAAGGTAATTTTGGGGGATTTTTTTTCTCGCTTTTTTTCCCCTCCTCCTCGCGTGGTTGAATTTTTTTTTTCCCCCCCTCTCCCCCTTTTTCTCTTTTCTCTTTTTCCTCCTCAAATCCCACCCACCGAATCCCCTCGAAGCCGGAGTGCGGGCGAGCGGGACAATACAAAACAGAACCACATGGATGGGCAGGAAAAGGGGGAAAGGGAGAAGAGCCCGGATCCCGGGCGGCCGCGAGGGAGCGGCCCCGAGCCGAGCAGCTCCATCTTTAGGGCTGGAAGACTCCGGGCCAGCCCCACATCCCGGGATCCTTCCCGCCCTCCGCATCCCGCCGCGGCCCCCTGGGTTTTTTTGGGAAGGGGAATCCAGGGATTTGGGGGTTTAGGGGAGGGAAAGGCTTGGGGAGGGGAGAAATGGGATTTTATTTTTTTTTTTTTTCCCTAGGAAAAGTGGGTGTAGGGTGTTGGTGGTAGGGGGTTAATGCTCGCATTCCATGGGATGTGTTCTCAAAAAATCATAAATGCACAGAATGTATGGGGTTTGTTCCCAAAAAATAATAAATGTAAGTATTCAGTGGGGTTTGTTCCCAAAAAAATAATAAATGCACGGATTCCAAAGGATTTGTTCTCCCAAAATAATAAATGCACGGATTCCTTGGAGTTTGTTCCCAAAAAATAATAAATGCACAGATTCCAAAGGGTTTGTTCCCCAAAAAATCATAAATAATAAATGCAAGGATTCCGTGGGACCCAAAAAAATCATATATGCACGGATTCCATGGGGTTTGTTCCCCCCAAAAATAATAAATGCATGGATTCCATAAGGCTTGTTCCCAAAAAATCATAAATGCACAGATTCTGTAGGGTTTCCTACCAAAAAATAAATGCGTATTTAGCCAAGGGTTTTTTTCCTTCCCAGAATTAAATCCACTTATTCCAATGGATTACCCCCTCAAAAAAAATTAAACTCACTTATTCCAATGGATTTTCCCCCCCAAATTAAATTCACTTATTACAAGGATTTTTATTCCCTAAAACTAAATCATATCTAACCAAGGATATTTCCCCCCAAAACAAAAGCACATCTTGCAAATATTCCCCAAGAAATCAATTTATTGCCTTTATTTCAAAGGTTTTTCCTGCTCCAAAAAGAAATGTACACGTTAAAAAGTGGATTTTTCCAGGAAATAAATAGAAATATTCTCTTTATTCCAGGTGGGGTTTTTTTTGCTCCCTCCCCTTATTCCAGGGTTTTTTATAACCAGGAGAAAATTTCCTTGATAGGAAGGACAGGAATTTGTGGTGCCTTGGGAATTTGGGATAAATTTGGAATATTTGGGATAAATTTGAGATATTTCACTGGGATAAATTTGGAATATTTTGCTGGGATAAATTTGAGATATTTGGGATATTTCACTGGGATAAATTTGAGATTAAATTTGGCATAATTTGGATTAAATTTGGGATAATTGGGATACATTTGGGATAGATATTTTTCTAGGATAAATTGGGAATATTTGGGATAAATTTGGCATATTTCGCTGGGATAAATTTGGGATAAATGAAATTAAATGTGGAAAATTTGGGATATTTCACTAGGATAAATTTGAGACATTCCTGAATTTATTGCAATTTTGGGATGGGCCCCGAGTCTGTGGAATTCCGATGGAAAAGCCCCAAAATCCCCCAAAAAGCCTTGGAAGGAAGGGAAAAGGGTTCAACCCCCCCAGGTGAATTCCTTACTCACGGAATTATCCCGGGAGCGCTCCAAAGGAAGCGGGGCTGGTTCAGGGATTTTCCAGCCTTTCCATGGGAACGGGATCCCTAAAAAGGGGATTTTCCCCCAAAAGGCCTGGCTGGGATTTATAGGGAGCCAGGAATGCCGGGGCAGGCCGGGACACGCCGGCTGGAACTGGTTTTACCGGGACACGGAAAAACTGGAATTGCTGCAGTTCTGAGGGAGCGGGAACGGGAATGGCTGACCCGGGATAACCCCGGAGCTTCCCGGGGTGGGATCTGGGACATCCATGGGATTGGGATCTCTGGGAAAGGGGATTTGGGATATCCATGGGATTGGGATCTCTGGGAAAGGGGATTTGGGATATCCATGGGATTGGGATCTCTGGGAAAGGGGATTTGGGATATCCATGGGATTGGGATCTCTGGGAAAGGGAATTTGTATGGTCTCACCTGGGATAACCCTGCAGCTTCCTGGGGTGGGATAGCAGGAGATCCATGGGGATAGGGATCTTTGGGAAAGGGGATTTGTATCCCTGAATGGGATATCCATGGGGATTGGGATCTCTGGGAAAGGGGGTTTTGTATGGTTTCATCTGGCATAACCCTGGAAACCCTTCCCAGGGATGGGATCTGTGGGATCTGTGGGATTCAGGGATGGCATCCACGCCAGGCCCCTCCCAGCCAGGCCACAGCTCCAGAGGTTTTCCAGGAACTGCGGAGGCTCCGGGTGACACAAATGGGATTTTCTGGGGATTTAGTTTGGGATGGGGCAGATCCAAGGCCTGGCCAGGAATTGCCTGGGAATTGGTTGGGAATTGGCCAGGAGTTTGTAGGGTTTTGCTGGGAATTGGTTGGGAATTTGCTGGGAATTTGTAGGGTTTTGTTGGGAATTTGCTGGGAATTTCTTTGGAAGGAGCAACGGCTGAGCTGGAATTCCGGATCCACTCAACTTCAGAGCTGTGCCGAGGGATTTGGTGCCAGAAAAGTGGGATCAGGGATCAGGCCCAGCCCTGCCCCTCTTCTGCCTCCCACGGATCC
The DNA here is from genome assembly GCF_017590135.1 of Pyrgilauda ruficollis. Classification (NCBI taxonomy): domain Eukaryota; kingdom Metazoa; phylum Chordata; class Aves; order Passeriformes; family Passeridae; genus Pyrgilauda; species Pyrgilauda ruficollis. Next base: position 1,147,891 of record NW_024515320.1, read on the forward strand.
CAGGGATCCATCCCAGATTCCCTCCAGGCTGGGAATTCTTGGGGAGCAGATCCTGGGCACTCCATGGGAGCCATTCCAAAAAAAAAAACAAAACAAAAAAAAAAAACGCTTGGGAAAGTGGCTCCAGGGATTTCCAGGGAATGATGGAGGAAAGGGAGGCTCCAGGACCAAATTCCAGGTGTTCAATGTCCCTTTTCCTCTGGAAAAGTTGGGATGTTCCTTGGGAAAGGTGGGAATGATGCACTTAAAGCCCCACAATTCCATGGATTTCTGCCCAAATCCTGGTGTTTAGTTAATAAACATTCCCAAAAGCCTCGGGAAATGTTGGGATATTCCTTGGGAAGGGTGGCAATGATGCCATTAAATTCCATGGATTTATGTCCAAATCCTGGTGTTTAACTAGAGAATAATCCCAAATCCTCTGGAAAAATTGAGATATTTTTCTGGGAAGGGTGGGAATGATGCCATAATTCCATGGATTTCTGTGAAAATCCCAGTGTTTAACTAGAGAATAATCCCAAACCCGCTGGAAAAATTGGGATATTCTGTGGGAAAGGTGGGAATGATGCCATAATTCCATGGATTTCTGTCCAAATCCCGGTGTTAATTTAAAAAACATTTCCAAAACCCTCAGGAAAAGCTGGGATATGCCTTGGGAAAGGTGGGAATGATGCTGTCAAAGCCCCACAATTCCATGGATTTCTGTCCAAATCCCAGTGTTTAATTAGAGAATAATCCCAAACCCCCTGGAAAAGTTGGGATATTCCTGGGAAAGGTGGGAATGATGCCATTAAATTCCATAGATTTACCACCCCAGAATTCCATGGATTTCTGTCCAACTCCCGATGTTTAGTTAATAAACACTCCCAAAACCCCCTGGAAAAGCTGGGATATTCCTGGGAAAGGCGGGAATGATGCCAGAATTCCATGGATTTCTGGGAAAATCACGGTGTTTAACTGGAAAATAATCCCAAGCGCTCTGAAAAAGCTGGGATATTCCTGGGAAGGGTGGGAATGATGCTGTTCAAACCCCACAATTCCATGGATTTCTGTCCAAATCCTGGCGTTCAACTCGAGAATAATCCCAAAGCCCCTGGAAAAACTGGGATATTCCTGGGAAAGGGATCCAGCAGGGGGCAGCCTCCGTGCCGGGAATCCCGGGAAAATCCCGGTATTTCTGGGAATGGAGACCAGTCCGTGCCTCATTAACACGGGTAATTAATGGTCATGATTAGCGTTAATAAATGGGCAATGGATGGATTGGAAGGATTGATTAAAATATGTATTTAAATGAGGAAATTTGAATATTGAAATATGTAGAAATATATAGAAATGCAGAAATAGAAATTTTTTAAAAAATGTAAAGCTATAAACATAAATTTTAAAAGAAATAAAAATAGAAATGTGAATATGAATGTGAATTTAAATTTAAACAGGAATATAAATACAAAGGTAAACATAAATATTAACAAAGTACAAGTGTGAATATAAATAAGAAAGTATAAATAGAAATATAAACCAGAAACATAACAAAAATATAGAAATACAAATATAGACATGAACACAAACAACAAGTATAATCTTTAAGGTAAATGCAAAGTTGCAAATATAAATTTTAAAATAAGTAGAAATATGAATGTGGATATGAATATAAGTTTAAATTAAAAATAAAAATACAAAGATAAATTTGAATATAAGCACAAATACAAATATGAATGTAAACATAAAAGTAAATGTAAATAGGATAAATATGAATGATAAATGTAATCTTATATATGTAAGTATAAACATAAAAATCAAGCTACAAAGATGAATTTGAATATAAACACAAATACAAGTACAAATGTAAATATAACCGTAAGTATAAATAGGAATATAAAATATAAAACATAAATATAAACATCAATATAAACCTATACATGTGAATATAAATATAAAAATCAAAATACAATGCTAAATTTGAATTTAAGCACGAATACAAATATAAATATAGACATAAACAAATATAAATTATAAATATAACGGTATAAGTAGGAATATAAAATATAAAAATAAAATTATAAATATCAAATAAACATTAAAAATTCAAAATATAAATATAAAATGCAAATATGAATGTAAATATAACGGTAAGTATATGTAGGAATGTAGAAAATAGAAATGAATACAAATACAAATACACCTGTGAACAGAGGCATATGCGGTAAGCATAAACACCAAAGTCACAGCACGGAGCTCAGTTTCGGCAGGAATTTTCACCGGCACGGAGCTGAGCGGGCAGAGGCCAGCGCGGTGAATCCCGGGGTGAATCCCGGGGTGAATCCCGGGGCAGCTCCGGCCCGCCCGGACGTTTCCCGTTCCCGGCTCCGCCCGGATCCCGCCCAGACCGGTCCGGGCGCTCCCCGCCCCTCATTCGCATACATTTGCATACATCTGCATGGGTTGGCTGCCAGGGGGAGCGGGAGGCTGGGCAGGGATGGGAACCCAAACTCCCGGGAGTTCCACATCCCAACGTCCTGGGGAATTACGGGATCCCAGCCCTGGGACCCTGTTCCAAACATCCCAGGAGTTCCACATTCCCAAAATCCCGGAAAATTCCACATCCCAACATCCCGGGAGTTCCACATTCCCAAAATCCTGGGGAACTCCAGGATCCCATCCCTGGGACCCCATTCCCAATGTCCCGGGGAGTTCTAGGATCCCAGCCCTGGGACCCTGTTCCAAACATCCTCAGGAGTTCCACATTCCCAACATCCCGGGTAATTCTCCATTCCCAAAATCTCAGGAATTCCAATTCCCGACATCCCGGGGAATTGCAGGATCCCAGCCCTTGGACCTCGTTCCCAACATCCCAGGAGTTCCACATTCCCAAAATCCTGGAAAATTCCACATCCCAGTGTCCTGGGGAGTTCTGGGATCCACTGGTGGGATCCGGTCCCTGGGCCTGATTCCCAATAGGATCCCATTCCCAGCATTCCCTGGATCCAGGATCCATGAGTGGGATCCACCCTGGGTTCTGCATTGCCAGTTTTCCCTGGATCCAGCATCCATGGGTGGATCCACCCTCTGTGATCCCATCCTGACCTGAGCATTCCCAGATTTCCACAGCCGTGTCCATGTGGGCTGAGCCCATCCCGAGCTCCGCATCCCCTCTCCCTGGATCCAATCCCTGTGCATGACCCCATCCTGACCGCATCCAGGATTTTCCCTGGATCCAGGATCCACGGGTAGGATCTGACCCCTGTGGCCTGACCCCATTCCAAGCTCTCCATCCCCAATTTTTCCAGGCAGATCCAACCCACCTTGCTGAACTTTTTGGGAATTTTTTCCCAAGCCAGGAGCCATCAAACCCCCCTGACCTGCCTGGAAAACCCCTGGAAAACCCACTTGCAGGGTTTTTTTGGGATAATTTCCTGGTTCTGCCCCACCCTGGTCATGGAGCCACTCTCGGGAGGATCCCACATCCAGAAATCCCAGCTGGATAATCCCTGTTAATTCCTCATCCCAAAATCCCAACTGGACAATTCCCGGTGAATTCCCACAACCAGAAATCCCAGACTGGACAATTCCCATGAATTCCCCATCCAGAAATCCCAGCTGGATAATTCCTGGTGAATTCTCCATCCCAAAATCTCAGTTTGGATAATTCCCATGAATTCCCCATCCCGAAATACCAGCTGGACAATTCCTGATGAACTCCTCATCCCAAAATCCCAGCTTGGCTCAATTCCCACGAATTCCCCATCCCGAATCCCAGCTCGGATCACTTCCCGGTGGATGCCCCATCCCGCATCCCAGCTCGGATCACTTCCCGCGTGGATCCCCGGCTCCCCGCACGCCCGGCCGATCCCCTGGAATGATCTGCTGGAATTTCAGGCTCGGCTGGAGCCCGGCCCCGCTCCCGCCCGGCCCCGCCCGAGCCCGGCCCGGCCCGCGGCCGCTCCGCGGGGAAATTCCCGGCGCGCTCCCGCTTCTCCCAGCCCAGGTGAGCTTTTTTTGGGATGGGGGAGGCTGGAAAACCGGGAATGGGTCGGGAATGAGCACCCGGGGGGGCTCTGGAGGGGCGGATTTGGGGTGTGTGCATCTCTGATCCCAAAAAACACCGGGAAAGGGTCGGATCCCAAAAAAACCTGTGGGAAAGGGTTGGATCCCCCCCAAAAAAAAACCTGCAGGAAAGGGCTGGATCCCAAAAAAGACCGGGAAGGGGTTGGATCCCAAGAAAACACCTGTGGGAAAGGGTTGGATCCCAAAAACAAACCGTGGGAAAGGGCTGGATCCCCCCCAAAAAAACTAAAACAAACCTGTGGGAAAGGGTTGGATCCCCCCACAAAAAGCTGCAGGAAAGGGCTGGATTCCAAAAAAACACTGGGAAGGGGTTGGATCTCAAGAAAACACCTGTGGGAAAGGGTTGGATCCCAAAAAAAACTGCAGGGAAGAGTTGGATTCCCCCCCCAAAAAAACTGTGGGAAAGGGTTGGATCCCAAAAAAACACCTGCAGGAAGGGGTTGGATCCCCCCCCCCCAAAAAACCCAAAAACCACCGAGAAGGGGTTGGATCCCAAGAAAACACCTGAGGGAAAGGGCTGGATCCCAAAAACAAAACCGTGGGAAAGGGCTGGATCCCAAAAAAAACCCTGCAGTAAAGGGTTGGATCCCAAAAAAACACCTGTGGGAAAGGGTGGGATCCCAAAAAAAAAAAACTGCAGGAAAGGGTTGGATCCCAAAAACAAAAAGTGGGAAAGGGTTGGATCCCAAAAAAACCCCAATAAAGCACCGGGCAAGGGTTGGATCCCAAGGCTGACCCCCTTGGATGGAGGATCCGAGGTCTGGAATTCGGGGATTTTTCCAAGGGGTTGGAGCCACCCCAAAATCGGGGCTCACCCCAAACCCCAGCTGTGCTCTGCTCCCCCCCGGCCTCTCCAGAGCGGGATTTTTGGGATCAGCATTCCTGCATCCTGGGAGGCATCCCCGGGTCTGGGCTGGGACAGGAGGGCTGGAAATAAAGATTGATAAAACCTGGGAAAATCACTGTAATTCCCAAAAAACTCCTGGAAAATCAGCATAAATCCGGGAGAAAATCACTGGAAATTCCAGGAAAAACCTCCAGAAAAATCACTTTAATTCCCCCAAAAAACACAGTGGGAAAATCGCTGTCAATCCCAGCATAAAACTCCAGAAAAATAATTTTAATTTCTGGGGGGGAAAAGCAAACAAAGAACAACAACAAAAAAACCAAACCAAACCAAAAACCCAGGAAAATTCACTTTAATTCTAGGAAAAAAAACCAAAAACTCCAGAAAAATCACTTTAATTCTTGGAAGGAAAAAAAAAAAATAGGAAAAGTCAGGAAGAATAATTTTAATTCCCAAAAACCCCAGGAAAGCCTCCTTTAATTCACAAAGCCCCACGCATGCTTTTGCCGCTGCCCAAAAATAATCCGGAAAAAGCAGGAAAAAAGAGGAGAAGGAAAAGCAGGAAAAGGAGGAGGAGGAGGAAAAGGAGGAAAAAAAGGAGGAGGAAAAGCTGGAAAAGTGGGAAAAGCAGGAAAAGGAGGAGCAGTAAAAGTAGGAAAAGCAGAAGGAGCAGGAAAAGGAGGAGCAGGAAAAGGAGGAGGAGGAGGAAAAGGAGGAAAAAGAGGAGCAGGAGAAGCGGGAGGAGGAAAAGCAGGAAAAACGGGAAGAGCAGGAAGAGGAAAAGCAGGAAAAGGAGGAGGAGGAGGAGGAAGGGGAGGAGGGAAGGCGATGATTCCCAAATCCCGGCATCCCTCGCTCCGCTGGAAGCGGCTCCGGGCCGGGCCCGGCGCTCCCGCCGCGATTTGGGAATTGCGGGCCCAGCCCCGGGAGCCGGGAGAGCCCCGGGAGGATCCCGGGATCCCGCGGGCAGCGGATCCCGCCGGGATCGGCCATTCCCGGCCCGCGGCCCATGCGGACACCGAGCGGCGGCCGCGGCCTGCCCAGGTCAGCGCATTCCCGGCTCCCCAAAATGCCGGGATCCGGCCGGGGACCCCCAGAGCCCGGGGCCGCCCCCAGCCCCCAACTTCCAGGGCTTTTCCCGCTGCCCTCTGCCCCAGCCATCCCCGCTTTTCCTGCCGCCCCTGCTTCCCAAAAACCCAGCTCCAAATCCCTGGATACAGCCCTAGATCCCTGGGTCCAGCTGCCGGTCCCTGGATCCAACCCCAGATCCCTGGATCCTGCCCCAAATCCTTGGATCCAGCCCCAAATCTGCATTTCCATCCCCAAATTCCCGCATCCAGAGGTTTTCCCGGCGGGAGGAGCCCGCCCGGTGCTCGCTGCTGTCACAGCCATTCCTGCTTTTCTTGCTGTCCCTGCTTCCCAAAAATCCACCCCAAATCCCTGGATCCACCTGGAAATCCCCATTCCCACCCAAAATCCCTGGATCCACCCCCAAATCCATGGATCCACCTGTAAATCCCCATTCCCACCCCAAATCCATGGATCTGCCTGGAAAATCCCCATTCCCACCCCAAATCCTTGGATCCACCCCCAAATCTCTGGATCCACCTGGAAATCCCCATTCCCATCCCTAAATCCATGGATCCATCTGGAAATCCCCATTCCCACCCCCAAATCCCGATATCCAGAGGTTTTCCTGTTGGGATGAGCCGTTCCCTCTCAGCTGCCCCGGCTGTTCCTGCTGTTATTCCTGCTGGAAAATTCCAGTTTTTCCCTAAGGATTTTTGGATTTAAAACTCCCAAAAAGCCGGGAATGGGAAAGGGAATTCCCGTCGGTAACAAAAATAAAGGGAATTTTGGGACAAATAAAGGGGATTTTGGGACAAACAAAAGGATTTCTTATTTGTAAATAAAAGGAATTTTGTGGCCTAGTGAAAAGGAATTTTGGGGAAAATTAGGGGAATTTTGGGGAAAAATAAAGGGAATTTTTGGGGCCAAATGAAGGGGAATTTGGGGCAGATTATTATTAATTTATTCACAGTTATTTATTCCTGGCATTAGCAGCAGGGCGGGACCAATTCCTGGCGAATCCCACTGGAACGGATCCTGAATTTCCTGCTGGGATGGATCCTGGATTTCCCACTGGGATGGATCCCAGATTACCTGCTGGGACTGATCCCGGATTTCCTGCTGGGATGGATCCCAGATTTCCCACAGGGCTGGATCCTGGATTTCTCCCCACTGTTCCTAATCCCTGATCCAATCCCGGCCTGTTGGGATGGATCTGGATCTGTGGGATGATGCTGGGATGGATCCGGGTCCCTGAGAGGATCCCAGGATGGATTCAGATTCCTGGGATGATCCTGTGGCAGATCTGGATCCACATCCCTGGGATGGTCCTGGGATGGATCTGGATCCCTGGGATGATCCCAGGGTGTATCTGGATCCCTGGGATGATCCCAGGGTGGATCTGGATCCCTGGGATGATTCCTGGATGATCCTGGGGCGGATCCATCAGCGGCTCCCCCAGGCAGCAGCTCTGGTGCCAGGGATAAAAATATCCCGGGATAAAAATACCCTGGGATGGGAGAGGCCAGGCTGGGCTGGGCTTGGATCCCACTGCTCCCAGGGCTGGGGCCTCCTTGGGAATCCCCATTCCCAGGGATCTTCCCAACATCCCAGCATCCTTGGGTTCTCCTGCATCCCCTTTTTCCTGTCCCACTTCATTTCCATGGATCCCGCTTCCCATTTTTCCTCTCCCGCTTTCTGTTTTTCCTCTCCTGATTTATTTCCATGGATCCCTTGCAGCTCCCAAAACTCCCCATTCCCAGGGATGATTCCCCATCCCCACATCCCTGGATTATCCTGAATCCCAATTTTCCTCTCCCAGTTTATTTCTATGGATTCCTGCTTCCCGATTTTCCTCTCGCACTTCATTTCCATGGATCACCAACAGCTCCTGGGAATCCCCATTCCCATCCCCCACCCCTGGATTTTCCTGCTTTCCCCTTTTCCTCTCCCTGTGCATTCCCACAGATCCCATTTTTCCCTCATCCCATGGGATCCGTTTCGTTCCCCTGACTGTGTGGAACACTCCAGGAAAAAACCCTTATTCCCTTGGATCCATCCCAATCCCAGGATTATTTTGGAGGCCTGGGATAAATCTGGGCTGGGCTGGGCTGAGCTCAGCTCTCCAAACAGGAATGACCTTTTCCCGTGATAAATTTGGGATAGGCCATGATTCCTGCTGGGAGAAGGGCCTGGAGCGGGAAGGGGCTGGATCCCAATCCTGATCCCGATCCTGGGGTTGTTTTTCCCGAGGATTCCCAACATTGAGGTTTTTCCAGAGCCAGCACTGTGGAAATTGGGAATTCTCGGTGTCCCGGGAGCTTCCCTGGGATTTTGGGGATTCTTCTGCTGGAATTTTGGAAATTCTTGTCCTGGTTTTTGGGGATTCATCTCCCATTTTTTTGTGGATTGATCTCCTGTTCTTTTTTGTGGATTCATCTCTTGGTTTTTGGGGATTCATCTGGTTTTTTGGGGATTTTTCTCCCAGTTTTTGGGGATTCTTCTCCCAGTTTTCTGGATTGATCTCCTGGTTTTCGGTGGATTCTTCTCCTGGATTTCTGGCTTACTCAGCGTCGCATCCACGGGGAGAATTCCCAGGTTGGGTGACTCAGGAGAGGTTCCCACTCCAGGAAAAGAATTCCAGAAGGAAAGATCCCAAACTTTCCCGGACCTTTCCCGGGATCATCCCTTGGGACCATCCCACGGCTCCGACCTTCCCGGTGCCCTCCAGGCGCTCTCCGCTTTCCGGGCGGATGCTCCATCGATCCCTGCATCGATCCTGGCCGGATCCCAGTGCTTCCCGCCCTTCCCCAGGAGCAGGATCCACAACTCCTGGGATAAATTCTCCCTGAGCCATTCCCAGCTCCCTGCCCGAGCTGGAGCCTGAGTTGGATCCATCCCACTGGAGCCTCCCGGTCCTTTCCAGGGCTGGGATTTGGGCTGATCACCCTTTCCCAACCCTTTTTCCCCCTTTCCCAACCCTTTTCCAACCCTTCTACCCTTTTCCAACCCTTTTCCCCCCTTTCCCAACCCTTTTCTCCCTTTTCCAACCTTTTTTTCTCCTTTTCCCCCTTTTCCAATCCTTTTTCTCCAAGCCTTTTCCAACCCTTTTCCCCCTTTCCCAACCCTTTTTTTGCCCTTTCCCAATCCTTTTTCCCAACCCTTTTTTCCCCACCCTTTTCCAATCCTTCCCCCCCTTTCCCAACTCTTTCTTCCCCCTTTCCCCCCCTTTCCCAACCTTTTCCCCCCCTTTCCCAACGTTTTCCCCCCCTTTTCCAACCCTTTTTCCCTGTTTTCTGCAGGAACGCCCCTGGAGCAGCTGAGCCCCCCCCGCCATGGCCTCGCCCCCCCCGCCCGCAGTAGGTACTGTCAGCCTCAGCTTCGGGAATTTGGGAATTTTGGGGATTTTGGGAATGGGACAGCCAGTCCGGGGTGGGAAGGAGGGAGCAGCACCCAGGGTATCCTGGATGTCCCAGCTGGAGCCTCTTGGGATTTGGAAAACACAGAGGGCTCTTGGATCCTGGGGGGTGCTGGTCCTGTTCTCTGTTCCTGGTTTCCTATTTCCCTGATTCCCTGATTCCCCGGTTCCCTATTTCCCTGATTCCCCAATTTCCTGGTTCCCTATTTCCCCGATTCCCTATTTCCCTGATTCCTGATTTCCCTGGTTCCCCAATCCCTATTTCCCTGATTCCCTATTTCCCTGATTCCCTGTTCCCTGGTTCCCTGTTTCCCTGTTCCCTCGTTCGCTCCCTCCATCTCCGGTCTCCGTTCCCTTCCCATCCCTGTCCCTCCCCCTTCCCTCCCATTCTCCATCTCCATCCCCTTTTCCTCCATTCCCGTGCTCCTTTTCCCTCTCCTCCTCCATCCCCCGTGGATGTGACAGCCTGGTCAGAGAGACAGAAAGCCAGATAAGCTTTCCAATGGATTGGTCTGGGAAGTTTTAGGGAGACAGCAGGAATTGTTTTTCCAACCCTTTTCCCCCCTTTCCCAACCCTTTTCTCCCTTTTCCAACCTTTTTTTCTCCTTTTCCCCCTTTTCCAATCCTTTTTCTCCAAGCCTTTTCCCCCTTTCCCAACCCTTTTTTGCCCTTTCCCAATCCTTTTTCCCAACCCTTTTTACCCCACCCTTTTCCAATCCTTCCCCCCCTTTCCCAACTCTTTCGTCCCCCTTTCCCCCCCTTTCCCAACCTTTTCCCCCCCTTTTCCAACCCTTTTTCCCTGTTTTCTGCAGGAACGCCCCTGGAGCAGCTGAGCCCCCCCCGCCATGGCCTCGCCCCCCCCGCCCGCAGTAGGTACTGTCAGCCTCAGCTTCGGGAATTTGGGAATTTTGGGGATTTTGGGAATGGGACAGCCAGTCCGGGGTGGGAAGGAGGGAGCAGCACCCAGGGTATCCTGGATGTCCCAGCTGGAGCCTCTTGGGATTTGGAAAACACAGAGGGCTCTTGGATCCTGGGGGGTGCTGGTCCTGTTCTCTGTTCCTGGTTTCCTATTTCCCTGATTCCCTGATTCCCCGGTTCCCTATTTCCCTGATTCCCCAATTTCCTGGTTCCCTATTTCCCCGATTCCCTATTTCCCTGATTCCTGATTTCCCTGGTTCCCCAATCCCTATTTCCCTGATTCCCTATTTCCCTGATTCCCTGTTCCCTGATTCCCTGTTCCCTGATTCCCTGTTCCCTGTTTCCCTGTTCCCTGGTTCGCTCCCTCCATCTCCGGTCTCCGTTCCCTTCCCATCCCTGTCCCTCCCCCTTCCCTCCCATTCTCCATCTCCATCCCCTTTTCCTCCATTCCCGTGCTCCTTTTCCCTCTCCTCCTCCATCCCCCGTGGATGTGACAGCCTGGTCAGAGAGACAGAAAGCCAGATAAGCTTTCCAATGGATTGGTCTGGGAAGTTTTAGGGAGACAGCAGGAATTGTAAACAAGTGGTAAGAAATCTTTGGAACAAGCTGTGTTCCTCAGAAGATGTTGGCCCCAGAGGGGGTCTCCTCAAAGCCCCTCGTGTGAGAAGTGTTGATTAAGTGCCTGGTGGCAGAGCAGGGTTTGACAGAAGGGGTTCCAATGAACTGGGGGCTTCTGGCCGCTTAACTTCTGACCTGGAGTCTGTGTCATCCTGACTCCACGGTGACAATCCCCCTTTTCCCCCTCCATCCCCTTCTTCTCCATCCCCCTTCCTTGTCCATTTCCTCCATCCCCTTTTCCATCCTCCATTTCCATCCCCCTTCCCTGCTTTTTCCATCCCCATTCTCCTCTATCCCCTTTTTTTTCCCCTTCTCTACCTCCATCCCCCTTCTCATTTTCCTCCCCCTCCATCCATTTTCTCTCCTCCATCTCCATCCCCTCCTTCCTCCTCTTCCTCCATCCCCCTTTTCCTCCTCAATCTCTGGCCCCATTCCCCTCCATCTCCTCCACCCCCTTTTCCTCCCTCCTCCATCTCCATCCCCCTTTTCCCCCTCCATCCCTGTTCCACTTCCCTCTCCTCCATCCCCTTTTCCGTCCTCCATTTCCATCCCTCTTCCCTGGTTTTCTCTATCCCCATTCTCCTCCTTCATCCCTTTTTCTCCCTTCTCTTCCTCCATCTCCCTCCTCTATCTCCCTTCCCTTTCCCTTCACCCTCCTCATCCTCTTCCTCCACCTCCATCCCTCTTCTCCCTCCCACTTTATCTCCATCCCCTTCTATTCCATCTCCATCCCCTTCTCCTCCATTTCCTCCATTCCCCTTTTCCTCCATCTCCCTTTTCCATCTCCTCCTTCACCCTCCTTTGTCTCCATCTCCCTTCTCATCTCCCATCTCCATCCCTTTTTTCCTCCATCCCCCTTTTCCATCCCCCTTTTCCATCCCTCCCCTTTCCTCCACCCCATCTCTCCCCATCCCCGTTCCCTGCTCTCCTGTGCCCCACTCCATGTTTTCCGTGCCCGTTCCCGTGCAGGATCTCCCCCAGATCCCCCCAGCCCCGCGGGGATGGAGGAGCTGGGCCAGGCCTTCGACTTTGAGGACAGCGAGGAGGAAGAGGAGGAGGGGGAGGATGAGGACTCAGATTCGGGAGCTGATCCCTGCCCTGATCCCGGAGTTGATCCCGGAGCTGATCCCGGTGCTGACATCGCTCTCCAGGCGCCCCCGCGCCGGCGGCGCCCGCCCAGCTCCGGTGAGGAATGTTCCCTGTCGTTCCCTTTGTGGAATTCCCAGTATTCCCAGTATGGAATTCCCGGTATTTCCATGTGGAATTCCTGCTCATTCCTGGTATGGAATTCCTGATAGTCCCAGTATGGAATTCCCAGTATTCCCAGTATGGAATTCCTGGTATTGCCATGTGGAATTCGTGCTCGTTCCCAGTGGGGAATTCCTGATAGTCCCAGTATGGAATTCCCGGTATTCCCATGTGGAATTCCTGCTCATTCCCGTATGGAATTCCCAGTATTCCCCGTGGGGAATTCCTCGTATTCCCATGTGGAATTCCTGCTCATTCCCAGTATGGAATTCCAGGTGTGGAATTTCCTGTATTCCCCGTAGGGAATTCCTGGTATTCCCGGTACATCCCAGGGTGCCAACACTGTTTCTCTTTGTTTTCCTTCCCCACAGAAGGGCTGGAGCCAGAGACCAAGGAAGGGTGAGTGGGATTTGGGGCATTTAGTGGGATTTCCTGTGAGTTTTAGGGTTCCAGTGGGATTTCAGGGCGTTCAGTGGGATTTGAGGGAGTTTCCTGGGATTTCGGGGGATTTCAGGAGGTTTTGGTGGGAATTCCAGGAGTTCTGATGGGATTTTGGGTCCCGTGATGGATCTTTGGGATCTGTCCCCTCTGTTTGATGTCGCAGCTGCTGCTGTGCCTTGGTTTTCCCTAACTTGTCCGTATTTCAAAGAGCTCCGAGCAGGAGAACTCCAGGATTTTGGGATCTTTTCCATCATCCCTGAGTGTGTTGGCAGGACATCCCTAAAAATCTGGGATGACCCTAAATCCTGGGTTCCCAAGGAGCAGATGGGGGGGAAATTCCTTAAAAAAATTCCTTATTTTGTTCCTGCTGTGGGAATGGGGGTGACAGCAGGTGGGAGCTTTGGGAGCCCTTGATCCCGGGGGATTTGCACCTGATCCCAGGGCATTTGCCCCTGATCCCGAGGGATTTTTCACTGGAATGCTCCCACAGGATCCCAGCACAGGTGAGCAACGGTGAGGCCGGAGGAGATTCCCAGATCCGGACCCGCACCTGGAAGAGGGAGAGCATCTGCCGAGGTGGGAAAGGCTGGGATTAACCCCTGGGATAACCCCTGGATAACCCCCAGGATGACCCCTGGTGGGCTTGGGAAGGTTTCTGCACCCCACTGGGATCCCGGGCTGCTGATCCTGATCCCAATCCCGCTCCCGGGGTTCCAGGGGAGCGTTTCTCCTTCCCAGAGGTGGAGGACGAGGTCATCTACGACGATGTTCCCTGCGAGGGCCTGGATGTGGACCAGGATGGTACAGGAGCGCTCTTCCTGCTTTTCCAGCTGGGAGCCGCCTCTTCCCGGTTTTCCAGGGGCCCCCATCCCATTTTCCATATGGGCACTGCCTCTTCCCAGTTTTCCAGGGGCCCCCATCCCATTTTCCATCAAGGAGAGTCCCATCCTCCAGGAGGCTGTGGGTGGGAATAACCAGGGAAATCCCGGGATCTGGGAGGGATGGAGCTGCTCCCAGAGGGCTCCAGGACCCTCAGGGTTCCGGAGAATGGGAATTCTGGAGTTCTGCACTAGGATTCCCCGATTCCCAAAATTTCCTTTCCCTTCATTCCCCATTCCCCATTCCCCATTCCTATTCTCCTTCCCCGTCCTCTATCCCCCTCATTCCCTGCACTCCCAGGGGATGAATCTCCCCTGGATCCATCCATGCATCCCGGCATGCTCCCAACTCCCTTCCAAACAGTCAAAGCCCAGAATTCCCATGGCTTGGGAGCACAGGGAACAGCGGGAATGGAGCGAGAATGGAGCAGGAAAAGTGGGAGTGGAGCGGGAATGGGAATGGAATGGGAATGAATGGAAGGGAATGGAACGGGAATGGGAATGGAGTGGGGATGGGAATGGAATGGGAGTGGAGCAGGAATGGGAATGCAGTGGGAATTGAGTGGGAATGGGAATGGAATGGGAACGCAGCGGGAATTCCCGGGCTCGGCAGGCGCGGGGCTGATCTACGCCGAGGTGCAGCGCGGGGAGGGGACGCGCCTGGGGCAGGACCTGGGCTGGAGCTCCAGCGAGTTCGAGAGCTACAGCGACGGCGAGTCCGGAGAGGAATCCCGGCCGGAATCCCGGCGGGACGCGGAGCCGGCCAAGCTCCGCGCGGCGTTCCAGCCCAAGGTACCATCCCTTGGAATCCTCATCCCTCCTTAGAACCCTCCTTAGAACCCTCATCCATCCCTTTGGAACCCTCATCCATTCCTTGGAATTCTCATCCATTCTTCCTTGGAAGTCTCATGCATCCCCTTCCCGGGATTCTCCTGCATGGAGGTCCCGTAGCATCCTGCCGATGCTGCTGCGTTTTTCCTGGAATTTTCTTTCCGGTTTCCTCCTTCTCTTTTAATTTTCCCCCTGCTGGAGCCTCTCCCTACCTTTCCCTGCTCCTGCTGCACTCCCTGTTCCGTCCCAGTTGGAATTTTGGGACACTGCTGCCTGTTCCTGCTGCTTTGGGATGATTCCTCCTGCTTTTGGGGCTGTCCCTGCCTTTCCCTTCTCCTGCATTCCCTGCTCCATCCCAGCCAGAATTCCAGGATGGTTTCTCCCATTTTTAAGCCTCTCTCTGCTGCTCCTTCACTGCCTGCTTGCTCCCAGCTGGAATTTCGGGATTTTTGGGATGATTCCTCCTGGTTTTGATCGTCTTTCTGTCTTTCCCTGCTTCTGGCCTCTCTGCTTGCTCCTAGACAGGATTTTTGGGATGACTTCTCCCATTTCTGAGTCTTCCCCTGCTGCTCCTGCACTCCCTGCTCGCTCCCAGCCAGAATCTCTGGGATCCTGCTGCTTGTTCTGTGCTGCTTTCCTTGCTGTTCCTGTACTCCCTACTCCATCCCAGACACAATTCTGGGGTCATTTCTCCTGTTCTTGAGCCTCTCCCTGCCTTTCCCTGCTCCTGCTGCACTCCCTGCTCCATCCCAGCTGGCATTTCAGGATTTTTGGGATGATTCCTCCTGTTTCTGAGCCTTTCCCCACTGCTCCTGCACTCCCTGCCTGCTCCCAGCCGGAATTCCGGGCTGCCGCCGCTGTTCCCTGCTCCTTTGGGATGATCTCTCCTGTTTTTTTGCATTTGCTGCTTCCTGGGATCTCTGCTCTGCTGCTCTCCCGCTTTGCTTTGGGCTCAGCTCTCTCCAGACCTCCATAAACTCAAGGAAAAATGCGCCAGGACTAAGCGGGAGCTCCTGGCTCTGAGAGTTGGGGGGAAGGAAATGCAGGAGCTGAAGCACAAATCCGATTGGAAGGTACCGACCCTGTCCCGCATCCTGAAATTCCCCAAATTTCCGGCCTGGGGGGATAAAACTCCCTCGTGGAATGCATCCAGGCTGGGCCCATCCCATTCCTGTCCCAGAAAATCAGCCTGGAGCTGCTGAGGTGCCACTTGTGTCCAGCGGCTCCCAGGGCTTCCCAAGCTATTGGAATTAGGGATTCAGGGATCCAGGAAGGAGTTCAGGAAGGAATTCAGGAATTCAGGAAGAAAATAATGAGTTCAGGAATTCGGGAAGGAATTCAGGAAGAAAATTAGGAGTTTGGGAATTCAGGAAGGAATTCACAAATGAAGGCATTTAAGAAGAAATTCAGGAATTCAGGAGGGGAGGAGGGAAGGAAGGAATTCAGGAAGGAGAATTTTGGGAATTGTGGAACCTCAGGGCTGAGACTTTCCCACCCCATCCCATCCTGGCTGGTATTCCATGGGGTAGAACTGCTGGGATTTGGAGTAGAACCATCAGATTTGGGGTAGAACACTGGGATTTGGGGTAAACCTCTGGGATTTGGGGTAGAACTGTTAGATTTGGGGTAAAACCCCAGGATTGGGGTGGGAAAGGCCGATCCCCCTTTCCCTCCCCACACACCCGATCCCGGCACAGGAAGGGCCGGAGCCTCCCCGCCTCCCTGCCCGGCCCCGCTTGGCTGCGCTGCACGACCCCGCCCCGGCTGCTGCACATCCATGGGAGGGATCCCGAGGGATCCGGTGGGATCCAGGGAGGATCCCCGAGCCCTGGCTGTGTGCCTGCTGCTCCTGGCTGCGTGGAAAACAGGGAATGGTGCTCCAGGGATCTTCTTGAGGGGCTGGATCTGGGAGGGATCCTGGGGCAGCCTGGAGCTTCCTGATCCCTGAGCTGATCCCTGAGATCCCTGTGGTCTTTGTGATGATCCTGGTGACCCCTGTGATGATCTCTGTGATCCCAATGATCCTGCTGATCCTTGTGATCCCTGTGATCCTGGCTGCAATCCCAGTGATGATCGCTGTGATCCCGCTGATCCCTGTGATGATCCTGTTGATCCTTGTGCTCCCTGAGATCCCAGTGATGCCTGTAATCCCAGTGATGATCCCAGTGATCCCGTTGATCCCTGAGATCCCAGTGATCCCTGTGATCCCTGCAATCCCAGTGATCTTGGTGATGATCCCTGTGATCTCCTGTGATCCCAGTGATGATCCCAGTGATTCCTGTGATGATCCCTGCAATCCCAGTGATCCCAGTGATGATCCCGTTGATCCTTGTGATCCCAGTGCTCCCTGAGATCCCGGTGACCCCTGTGATCCTGGTAACGATGCCAGCGATCCCTGCGCTGACCCCGGTTTCCGTTGCAGGTGTCGCAGCTGATGCGGGCGGCGCGCAGCGGCACCAAGGACGGGCTGGAGCGCACGCGCATGGCCGTGCTGCGCAGGGTCACCTTCCTGCAGCGCCGCGACGGCCCAGGTGAGGCACCGGCACCCCGCACCCGGGGAGCCGGGGATCCCATCCCCAGGGAACCTCCAGGATCCCATCCCCAGGGAACCTCGGGATCCCATCCTCAGGGAAACCCAGGGATCCCATCCCTGTGGAACCAGGGATCCCATCTGTATGGAACCTAAGAACCCCATTCCCAGGGAAACCCTGGGGATCCCATCCCCAAGGAATCCCAACCCTCTGGAACCCTGGGGATCACATCCCTATGGAACCAGGAATCCCATCCCCAGGGAACCCTGGGGATCCAATTCCTCCAGAACCTTCTCCCCCTTCTCCCGCCTCATTCCACGGATCTGGAGCTTCCCGGGATCTCTGCGGGCTCCACCTCCCTCCTTTTAACCTGCTGGGATAAACTTGCAGCACCTAGTGTGTCCTTGCATTTTTCCTTCAGGATTTTGTCCCTGCAGGATTTCTTTCCCTGAATTCCCAATTCCCACAGGGTTTCCCATGGATTTTCTTTCAAGATTTTCCCCCTGAATTCCCAATTCGTCAGGGGTTTTTCTTGGATTTTTCCTTTAGGATTTCTTTTCCTGAATTCCCAATTCCCAGGGGTTTTCCTGTGGATTTTTCCTTCAGGATTTTCCCCCTGAATTCCCAATTCCCAGGGGCTTTTCCTGATCCAGTCTTGCCTGGCAGGGAATGGGGAGTGGGAAAATCAAACCTGGAGCAGGAGAAGCCTTTGGAGAGGGCGGATTTCAGGAATCCTGATCCCTCTCACCTTTCCCAGTTATTCCTGGATTATTCCCTGTATTTGGAGGTTTCCTTTGTTCCCACTTGCAGCTTGTTCCCTTTTTCCATTTGGGATAAAACAGCTACTACATCCAGCAGCACTGGAGTTTCCCTTGGATTTTTCCTTCAGGATTTTTCCCTAAATTCCCAGTTTCCGGGGGGTTTTCCTGACCCTTCCCTGTCCCATAGGGAATGGGGCCCAGCAAAGCCCTTGGAGAGGATGGTTTTTTCGGGAATCCTCATCCTGTTCCCCTTTCCCATTTTTCCTGGTTAATTCCCTGCATTTGAAGCTTTCCCTGGGCCGTTCCCACTCCTTGCAAACTCCAACTCGCTCCTCGCGTTTTTGGGATAAAACAGCTGCTCCCCCCAGCAGTGCTGGGGCTGTCCTTGGGTTTTCCCTGTGAGTTTTCCCCTGAATTCCCAATTCCCGGGGCCTTTCCCTGTCCCACAGGGGATGGGGAGCGCAGAAGGAGCGCGGCCGAGGCGGAGAAGCCGCCGCGCTCCCGCCGGAGCTCCCGGGTTTCCCTGGAGCAGCCTGGGGCAGGTAGGATCCAGGGGAGGTAGGATCGATCCCGCTGGATCCCAGCGCCTGGAGCTTCCCAGGGGATCGGCCGCGTGTGTTCCCGGCATTCCCATGGGATCTGCTGTGTGTTCCTGGCATTCCCAGAGCATTCCCATGGGACTGGCTGCGTGTTCCCAGCATTCCCATGGGATCCGCTGCGTGTTCCCGGCATTTCTGCAGCTTTCCATGGGATCCGCTGTGTGTTCCCGGCATTTGCAGAGCATTCCCATGGGATTGGCTGCATGTTCCCACATTTCTGCAGCTTTCCATGGGATCTGCTGTGTGTTCCCGGCATTTCTGCAGCTTTCCATGGGATCTGCTTTGTGTTCCCGGCTTTCCTGCAGCTTCCCATTGGATGGGATTAGCTGTGCGTGTTTCGCCATTCCCATGGGATCGGCTGTGTGTGTCCTGCCGTTCCTGCAGCTTCCCATGGGATCGGTCCCGCCGTTCCCATGGGATCGGTCCCGCTGTTCCCGCATGGCCAGCGCGGCTTTGGGGCGCGGCAATCCCGGGAGAGCATCCCCGGGGAGGAGGAGCCGAAATTAGGGAAGGAAAAAGGTCCCCGCAGCCCTTCCCTCCCTTCCTCCCTTCCCTTCCTCCTGCCGTCCCCCCGGCTCTTCCCCTTCCCGGGATTTCTGGCCCGGGATGGGGCCGGGGCCATGTGGAGGCGACGGCCGCGCTCCCATCCCAAGTTTTCCTTGGCTCATCCCGAGTTTTCCTTGGCTCATCCTGAGCTTTCCTTGGCTCGCTCACTCTCCTCCTCCTCGGCTGCTTCAGCCTCGGGTAAGGGCTCCCCGCTCCAGCGTGTCCCCCTTTTCCTGTGCTCCCAGCTCCTTTTCCCGGCTCCTTTTCCCGTTTCCCGCTGTCTTGGAGCGAGGACGAGATGCTGTTCCCGCTGCTTCCGGGCGGATTTTTGGGATGGGGACTCTCCCTGTCCCCTCCCCGTGGCGCTGTCCTGGTCCCCACTCCGGCACTTCCCACTTTTCCTGGGCTCCCGGCTCCTTTTCCTGTTTCCCGCTGTCTTGGAGTGAGGACGAGGCACTGTTCCCGGGCAGATTTTTGGGATAGGGACTCTCCCTGTCCCCTCCCTGTGGCGCTGTCTTGGTCCTCACTCCAGCACTTCCCCCTTCTCCCGGCTCCTTTTCCCGGCTCCTTTTCCCGTTTCCCGCTGTCTCGGAGCGAGGACGAGGCGCTGTTCCAGGGCGGATTTTTGGGATGGGGACGCTGCCTGTCCCCTCCTGGTCCCATCCCTGCTCCTGCCCATCTCATCCCGGTGTCCGGTGACTGCTCTGCAAGGGCACGGGATACTGCGAGAAGCGGGACTATTGGGAGAGCCGGGCTGCGCCTCCGGTCCTGGAAGGCTCAGTTTGGGGTCAGTTTGGGGTTTTTGGTGTTCCCGTGCTGCAGGGGACTCGGAGGAGGAGGACACCGGCTTCCTGGAGGTCACCGTGTCCGACATGAGGCACCCCCCGCCCGAGCTGGGCCCCGCGCCCGAGGGGCTGAGCCCACAGCAGGTCCGGGATTGCCTGGGATCGGGGCTTTCCTGGGATCTGGGTTTTCCCGGGATTGGGATCAGGGCTTTCCTGGGATCTGGGCTTTCGTTGGATCTGGGCTTTCCTGGGATCGGGGCTTTCCTGGGATTGTCTGGGCTTAGGGCTTTCCTGGGATTAGGACTGGGGCTTTCCCAGGATCTGGGATCAGGGCTTTCCTGGGATCTGGGGGGGTTACGGTGTCCTCTGGGCCCCGTGATTCGGCAAAGGGAAATGCACAGTCAGCAAAAACAGCGCTACTGAGTCAGCGCTTCCGCAGGGCTGGGGCTGGTTCCTTTTTCCTGGGATTTGGGGTTGGGGGATCACGGCTGAGCCCCACAGACTGGGCCTGCCTTTCCCCTCTTCTGGGATTTGGGGATCATGGCTGTTCTTGCATTTCCCTGATCCCAGGATTGGGGATTGGAAGATCAGGGCTGTTCCTGCCTTTTCCCAGTCCTGGGATTTGGGACCCTGGGATCAGGATTGTTCCTGCATTTCCCCAATCCTGGGATTGGGGATTTTGGGATCAGGGCTATTTTGAGATCAGGACTCATTTCCTGCCCCGCAGGTGCTCCGGCGGCACATCCTGGGCTCCATCGTGCAGAGCGAGCGCAGCTACGTGGACTCCCTGAAGCGCATCCTGCAGGTGGGGGCCCCGTTTGGGCGGGATGGGGATCCCCCGGCGCGGATCCCGGGATCCCAGCGCTGCAATTCCCGCAGGATTACCGGAACCCGCTGCTGGAGATGGAGCCCAAGGTGCTGAGCGCCCGCAAGTGCCAGGTCGTGTTCTTCCGGCTGAAGGAGATCCTGCAGTGCCACTCCATGTTCCAGATCGCCCTGGCCTCGCGCGTGGCCGAGTGGGACTCCAACGAGAAGATTGGGGACCTCTTCGTGGCCTCGGTGCGGGGAAAATGGGAACGGCCCCAAATCCTGCTGGGATCACAGCAAACGTGGGAACAGCCCCAAATCCCACTGGGATCACAGCAAAAACCAGGAATGGCCCCAAATCCTGCTGGCATCCCAGCAAACACCAGGAATGGCCCCAGATCCCTCTGGGTTCCTATCAAAAACCAAGAATGGCCCCAAATCCCACTGGGGTCCCAGCAAACACTGGGAATGACCCCAAATCCCGCTGGGGTCCCAGCAAACACTGGGAATGGCCCCAAATCCCGCTGGGGTCCCAGCAAAAACCAGAAATGGCCCCAGATCCCTCTGAGGTCCTATCAAAACCCACGAATTGTTCCCAAAATGCCCCTGGGATCAGAGATTGGGAATCGTCCCCAATCCTCCCCAAAGATTGGGAGTTTCGCCCAAAACCCCCCTGGGATCAGAGAGTGGGAATCACCCCCAGACATTCCTGAGAGCCCATCAAAAACCGGGAATTGGGAATCACCTCCAGACCTCCCTTGGCATCCCATTAGAGATTGGGAATTGCCCCCAAAATCCCCCTGGGATCTCATCAGTTGGGAATCACCCCCAGAATCCCCTGGGATCCCACCAGGGATGGATGGAGTGATGGAGCCCAAATTGGGATGCCCCCAGCAGCCCACCCCATTTTTTGGGAATCCCCACATCATTCCCAGTGTCCTGTCCTCTCCCAGTTCTCCCAAGTCCATGGTGCTGGACTCAGGTAGGATAAAAAACTGGGAATCACCACCAAACTTTTCCTGGGATCCCACCAGGAATGGGTGAAGGATCGGAGTGATGGGACACCCCCAGCACTGCACGATTTCCCATTCTTTGGGAAGCCCCACACCATTCCCGCTCTCCTGTCCTCTCCCAGTTCTCCGTGTCCATGGTGCCAGACTTGCCACCTCAGTAGGAAGAAAAACCAGGAATCAGCCCCAAACATCCCTTGGGATCCCACCAGGGATGGGTGGAGGATTGGAGTGATGAGACACTCCCAGCACCTTGCCCACCCTGTTTTTTGGGAAGCCCCACCCCGGTTTTGGGAAGCCCCACGCCATTCCCGCTCTCCCATCCTCTCCCAGTTCTCCAAGTCCATGGTGCTGGACGTCTACAGCGACTACGTCAACAACTTCACTACGGCCATGTCCCTGATCAAGAAGGCTTGTCTGACCAAACCCGCCTTCCTGGACTTCCTCAAGGTCAGCGCGGCCCCTTCCCCAGCTCTGCTTTTCCCAAAAATCCCCTTTTTATGGCATTTTCCCAAAAATCCCCTTTTTATGGCGTTTCCCCCGGCAGAAGCGGCAGATGGCCAGCGCTGACCGTGTCACGCTCTATGGGCTGATGGTGAAGCCCATCCAGAGGTTCCCTCAGTTCATCCTCCTCCTGCAGGTGAGACGAGGGCGAGGTTCTGGAGGACATCAGGGAGGTTCTGGAGGATGTTTAGGACATTCTGGAGGAGGTTTTGGGGAGCTT
This sequence comes from Pyrgilauda ruficollis, assembly GCF_017590135.1. Classification (NCBI taxonomy): domain Eukaryota; kingdom Metazoa; phylum Chordata; class Aves; order Passeriformes; family Passeridae; genus Pyrgilauda; species Pyrgilauda ruficollis. The sequence goes on from NW_024515320.1 coordinate 1,169,986, forward strand.
TTGGAGAAGGTTTTAGGGAGATTCTGGAGAAGCAGCTTTTTGGATGCTGCAGGACAGGGCCAGAGTTTTTTGGACTTTTTAGACTTTTTTTTATTTTTGGATCCATCCCAAGGATCATCTCCTAAGCTTTGATTTTGGAGGTGCCCAAAGTGCTCCCAATTCCCTCAGTCCAGCCTTCTCCTACAGGTGAGAGAAGGGAGGTTCTGGAGGACTTTGGGGAGGTTCTGGAGAAGGTCTTAGGGAACTTCTGGAGAAGATTTTGGGGAGCTTTTGGAGAAGCTTTTGGGCAAGGTTGCAGAGATTCTGGAGAAGGTTTTGGGGTGGTTCTGGAGAAGGTTTTTGGGAGATTCTGGAGCAACTCCTTTTTGGGAGCTGCAGGACTGAGTGGAGTGGGCACTTTGGAGTGGGCACTGTGGTTGGATTTTTGGATCCACCCAAGGATCATCCTCCACACCTCAGTGTTGGAGCTCCGTAAGCGCTGCCGTGGTGGTTCCTCAGGGCCATTCCCGGTGTTTCCGTGTCCCAGGACATGCTGAAGAACACCCCGCGCGGCCACGCCGACCGCCTGTCCCTGCAGCTGGCGCTGACCGAGCTGGAGACGCTGGCCGAGAAGCTCAACGAGCAGAAGCGCTTGGCCGACCAGGTGGCCGAGATGCAGCAGCTCAGCAAGAGCATCAGCGACCGCAGCAGCTTCAACAAGGTGAGGGCTCCTCGTCACCCTCATCTTCATCCTCATCCTCCTGCTCATCTTCGTCCTCAGCCTTAGCCTTCTTGTCATCATCATCCTCCTCATCCTCCTCGTCATTCTCCTCGTCCTCCTTGTCCTCACCTCATCTTCCTCATTCTCCTTCATCCTCCTCGTCCTCCTCATCCTCTTCATCCTCATCCTCAGCCTTCTCATCCTCCTTCCACCTCCTGCACCTCCTCCTCCTCCTCCTCATCCTTCTCATCCTCCACCTCATCCTCCTTGTCCTCCACCTCCTGCTCCTCCTCCTCATCCTTCTCAACCTCCTCTTCCTCATCCTCCTCATCCTCCACCTCCTGCACCTCATCCTCATCCTCAACGGGGTTTGGAGCTGCCGGGTGGGATTTGTGGCTCCCTCTCTACATTGGGGTTTTTGGGAAGCAGGATCCCTGTTTGCTCCCAGAGGATCTTAATTCAAACCAAACATTGAAGGTGGAATTTGGGAATTCCTCCTCAAGGATCTGCTGGGTTTTGATTTGGAACTCCTAGTCCATGTCAGGGTGTCTCCTGGTTCTGGAGAAGGTTTTTGGGAGGTTCTGAAGGAGATTTTGGGGAAATTCTGGAGAAGGTTTGGGAGCTTTTGGAAAAGGCTTGGGAGCTTTTGGAGGAGGTTTTTAGGAGGATCTAGAGATATTTTTTGGGAGGTTCTGGGGAAGGTTTTTGGGAGGATCTGGAGGAGGACTGGGGAGATTCTGGAGGAGTTTTGGGAGCTTTTGAAGAAGGTCTTGGGAGGTTCTGGAGAAGGTTTTGGGAGGTTCTGGAGGAAGATGAGGACCTCTTGGAGAAGCTCTATTTTTTGACAATGCTGGGAATTGGCGATTCTGGCTCCGTGGTGGGATTGGCCACTCCGGGGTGGCATCTCCAGCCTGGAGTCACCATCGGGGGTTGTCCTGCAGCTGCTGAGCTCGGGGCAGCGGCAGCTGCTGCTCTGCGAGACGCTGACCGAGACGGTGTACGGGGACCGCGGGCAGCTGCTCAAGTCCAAGGAGAGGAAGGTGTTCCTGCTCAGCGACCTCCTGGTCTGTGCCAACGTCAACTTCAAGTACGTGCTGGGCACCTCCTGACCCCAGAACCCTCAGGAGATCTCAGCACATCCTCATCCTCTTCCTTATCCTTGTCATCCTCACCTTCCTCCTCCTCATCCTTGTTTTCCGCCTCATTCTCCTCATCCTCCTCGTTCTCCTCATTCTCCTCCTCCTCATCCTCCTTCTAATTCCCATCCTCTGCATCCTCCTCATCCTCATCCTCGTCTTCCTCCTCATTCCCATCCTCTGCATCCTTCTCATCCTCCTCATACTCATCCTCCTCCTCGTCCTCCTCATCCTCATTTTTGGGGGGAATCCCATCGAGTTCGGGGGATCACCTTTTGAGTTGGGGTTTTTTGGGGGAATTCCCATTGGGTTTGAGGTTTTTCGGGGGAATCCCATCAAATTTGGGGTTATTAGGGAAATCCCATTGAGTTTCAGGTTTTTAAGGGGGATCCTACCCAGTCTGGGGATTTGGGAGGAAATCCCATCAAGTCTGGGGTTTTTGGTGAGAATCTCTTTGATTTTGGGGTTTTTGGGAGAATTCCCATCAAGTTTGGGGTTTTATTTCAGAAATCTCATTGAGTTTGGGGTTTACCTGCCCACCTTTGACCCGTCTCCTTCCCTGCTGCTGTGGGATCTGGGAATGGGGTGGAGTTGGTGGGATTTGATGCCGCCAAGTGGGGAAACCACCCCAAATTCCCCAAATCCCACTGAATCCCTCCTTTTTCCACTCTCCAGGCCAGTGCCTGCAGGGTAGGTGCCAGGTGTGCTGTGCTGTGTCGTGTGCCCCACCTTTGGGGGTTCCTGCACGGTGTGGGGTGCTCGGCCTGTGGGATGCTTTTGTTTGGGGGGAAGTCCGTGTTTTTTGGGAAAATCCAGGGTTTTTTTTTGACCTGGAGTTCTTGCCTTGATAGAGGCCAGCCGGAAATCAGCAGCCCCACATTTTGGGGTTCCTGCATGGTGTGAGGTGCTCGGCTTGCAGGACATGTATTTTTTGGGGGGGAAACCGGAGAGTTTTTTTGGGAAAATCCATGGATTTTGGGAAAACCCGGGGTTTTCTTGACCTGGAATTCTTGCCTTGGCAGAGGCCAGCTGGAAATCAGCAGCCTGGTGCCCCTGGGCCCCAAGTACGTGCTGAAGTGGAGCACGGCCCTCCCGCAGGTGCAGGTGGTGGAGGTGGGCCAGGAGAGCGGCGCCGGTGACAAGGACAGCGCCGTGGCCGTGGCCAACGCCGGCGCCCGCCGGCACGCGCCCGCCGGCCAGGCCGCGCACAGTGAGCTCCCGGGGTGGGGCTGGGGGCCTTCCGGGGGATTTCACCCCGCTGAGGGGTGGTGGAGTCACCAGTGCAGCACTCGGGGCCTCATTCCTGGTGGGAGAACCTCCCTGGGCAGGGATTTGGGGGGTCTTAGGGGATTTGGGGGGTTTTAGAATATTTCACTGCTCTGAGGGGTGGTGGAGTCACCAATGCAGCACTTGGGGCGTCATTCCCGGTGGGAGAACCTCCCTGAGCTGGGATTTGGTGGATTTTAGGGGATTTCACCCCTAAAATCCACTCTGGGAGCTGGTAGAATTGGAGATGTGGTACTCCAGATGAATTCCTGTCAGGAGAACCTCCCTGGGCCGGGATGTGGGGGGGGGTTTAGGGGATTTCACCATTCTGGGAGATGGTCAGGGCCTCATTCCTGGTGGGATGACCTCGGTGGGCTGGCATTTGGGGAGTTTAGGGGATTTCACTGCTCTGGGAGATAGTGGAGTTGCAGATGCAGAGGTCCAGCCTCATTCCAGCAGGAGAACCTCTCTGAGCTGGGCTTTGGGGGATTTTAGGCAGATTTCACCACTCTGGGAGGTGATGCAGTCATGGATGTGGCGCTCCAGCCCCATTCCTGGCAGGAGAACCTCCCTGGGCTGGATTTGGGGGATTTCACCACTCTGGGAGTCACCATCCATGGAGATGTTTGAGGAGTGGCGGCCGCAGCGCTCGGGACCGTCCCTGGTGGTGTTGGGTCACGGGCTGGGCTCCCTCTTGGAGTCTTCTCCAACCTGATGGATCCTGTGGTGCTCCATGCGCCTGAAATCCCGTTTTTTCCCCCCACAGATAAGGTCTACCTGGGCCCCCCGCGGCTCTTCCAGGAGCTGCAGGACCTGCAGAAGGACCTGGCGGTGGTGGAGCAGATCACGCTGCTCGTCAGCACCCTGCACGGCACCTACCAGGTACCGCCCGCGCCCGGCACCGCCGCCTGCCCGGGAACCGCCGGATGGGATCTGGGGTGATCCTGGCTCTGAGGGACCATTCCCAATGTTCTCCAGAACCTGAACATGACAGTGGCGCAGGACTGGTGCCTGGCCCTGCAGAGGATGATGAAGGTCAAGGAGGAGGAGATCCACTCGGCCAACAAGTGCCGCCTGCGGCTGCTGCTGCCTGGGAAACCGGACAAGTGAGGCGGGAATCTGGGATGCAGGAGGAGGTGGAGGAGGTGGAAGAGGAGGAGGAGGAAGAGGAAGAGGAGGATGAGAAAGAGGAGGAGGGTGAGGGTGAGGAAGAAGATGAGAAGGATGAGGAGAAGAAAGAGGAAGAAGAGGAAAAGGAGGAGGATGAGGAGGAGGATGAAGAGCAGGATGAAGATTATGATGATGAGAATGAGGAAGAGGAGGAGGATGATGATAGGGAGATGAGGATAACGATGAGGAGGAGGATGATGGGGGGGAGGATGAAGATGACGATGAGGAGGAAGATGATGGGGATGAGGATAAAGAAGAGGAGGAGGATGATGGGGATGAGGATAACAAGGATGAGGATAACCATGTTGAAGAGGAGGCTGATGGGGGTAAGGATGAAGATGATGAGGATGAGGATGATGGGGATGAAGATAACAATGATGAGGATGATGAGGATGAGGCTGAAGGCCGCCGTGTCCCGCAGGTCTGGGCGCCCCATCAGTGTCATGGTGGTGTTCATCACCCCCAGCCCCCTGAGCAAGATCTCCTGGGTGAACCGGCTGCACCTGGCCAAGATCGGCCTGCGTGAGTCCTGCTCTTCCCGGAAATCCCGGAGTGGGAAAGGGGGAAATCCGGGAGCTGTGGGATGGAGGAGGGCGGGGAGGACCTGGAGAAGGTTTGGGAGGCGTTGGGGAAGCTTGTGGAGAAGATTTGGGAATTTTCTGAGAAGGTTGGGGAGGTTCTAGAAAACGTTTTGGGGAGGGTTTGGAAGGTTTTTGGAGAAGGTTTGGAAAAGTTTGGGGAATGTTGGGGAGGTTTCTGGAAGTTTGGGGAGGTTCTGGAGGTTTGGAGAGGTTCTGGAGAAAGTTTGGGAGGCTTTGGGGAAGTTTGGGGAATGTTGCGGAGGTTCTGGAGGTTTGGGGAGGTTCTAGAGAAGGTTTTGGGGAGGTTCTGAGAAGGTTGGGGCGGTTTTTGGAGAAGGTTTGGGAGGTTTGGGGAAGGTTTGGGTGTTCTGGGGAAGTTCTGGGAGGCTTTGGACAATATTGGGGAGGCTTTGGGAAGGGTTTGGCAGGTTTTGCAGAAGTTTTGGAGAAGGTTTGGGAGGTCCTGGGAAAGGTTTGGGAACTTTTTGAGAAGGTTGGGGAGGTTCTGGAGGAGGTTGGAGAGGTTTGGGAGAAGGTTTTTGGAGAAGGTTTGGGAGGCTTTGGAAAAGGTTGGGGAGATCTGGGAGAAGATCTGGGAGGTTTTGAAGGAGGTTGGGAAGGTTTAGGAGATTTGGGAGCTTTTTGAGGTTGGGTAATCCCATATCCACAAGCCAGAACCCCAACCCCATCCCAGCCTGATGTCAGGGAACGCCTTACGATGGAATTTCTTCCCCTAAATTTGTGGTTTTTTTGGGACTTTTGTCCCCCTGCACACTGCAAATAATTCTGTGAAGGGGATGAGGCGCATCCCAAATCCATGGAAAATGATGGATTGGGGTGGGCATGGATCCCAGGGGAGGTGTTTGGGGTGGGGATGATCCCAGCGCTCCTGGTTTTCCACAGGGGATGAGAACCAGCCGGGCTGGCTCTGCCCCGACGAGGACAGGAAGAGCCGAGCTCCCTTCTGGTGCCCCATCCTCTCCTGCCACATTCCAGCCTTCTCCTCCAAAGCCTTGGACCTGCAGGTGAGAGCTGGAAAAACCCAGGATCTGACCGGGAAAGGCACAAATCCCATTGCTGAGGGACTGGAAAACCCTCGGATCCAGCTGGGAAAGGCACAAATCCCACCCTGGAGTGGATGGAAAAGGCAGGAATTGGGGCAATCCAGACTGGAAAGTTGGGAATAGCAGCTGGATCCCAAATTTGGGGATCTGCCCAACATGCTGCCTGCTTGGGACAATTTGGGTTCTCCATCCCCTTCCCCTCTGGTGCAGCATTTTTGGGGTGGAAAGGCACAAATCCCACAGTGGAGGGGCTGGAAAAGGCAGGGATTGGGGCATTCCAAGGGGCAAAGTTGGGAATGGCAGCTGGATCCCAAATTTTGGGGTTCCCACTGATCCCCTGCAAGTTTGGGATGATTTGGGTTCTCCATCCCCTTTCCCTTCATATCCATGATTTTGGGGTGGAAAAGCACAAATCCCACACTGGAGGGGCTGGAAAAGGCAGGGATTGGGGCATTCCAAGAGGGGAATTAGGGAATTGCAGCCGGGCTGGGTCCCAATCCCAATATTTTGGTTCCCACAGCTCGGAGCTGCTGTCCACAATCCCGTCCATTCCTCGCTCCTGGGGTTCTCAGCTGTCAGCACCTCCCTGCCCCAGGGCTTCCTGTGGGTGAGCAGAGCCCACACTACGGGGTTTGGGGAGATTTGGGGTTTGGGGAGATTTGGGGTTTGGGGTGATTTGGGGTTTGGAGTTTGGGATAACAGATCCCAGGATTTGGGATTTGGGGTTATTTGGGATTTGGGGATTTGGGGTTTGGGATTGGGGATAACAGATCCTGGGATCTGAGGTTATTTGGGATTTGGGGTGGCTCTGGCTGGAATCCCAGAATGCTCATTCCTGGTTTTCCTGCCCTGCAGGTGGGAGGGGGGCAGGAGGGGGCAGGGGGTCAGGTGGAGATCTCTGGGTGGGCACAACCCCAATGGATCTTGGGATTTGGGATGGCTGGAATCCCGGGATGCTGATTCCCACTTTTCCCAATTTCCCCCAGGTGGGAGGGGGGCAGGAGGGGGCAGGGGGGCAGGTGGAGATCTTCTCCCTGAACCGCTCCGTGCCCCGAACCGTCAAATCCTTCCCGGTGGCGGCCCCGGTGCTGTGCATGGAATTCATCCCGGAGCCAAATCCCGAGGATCCCGCGGAGCAGGGAACGGCCCCAGACCCAACCCCCAACGCCCCCCACCCCGCAGTGTGCCTGGGGCTGCAGGACGGGAGGTGAGATCCCAGATCCTGGCTCCCATCTCAGATCTCAGCTGCCATTCCGAATCCCAGCTCTCATCCCGAATCCCAGCTCCCCTCCCGAATCCGAGCCCCTATCCCAAATCCCAGCCTCCATCCCGAATCCCAGCCCCTATCCCGGATCCCATCTTCCACCCTGCTCCCTCCCCACGCTGCGGGGCTGATCCCGATCCCAATCCTGCTCTCTCCCCGCACTCTGGGGCTGATCCCGATCCTGATCCTGTTCTCTCCCCCATGCTACGGGCCAATCTTGATCCCGATCCCGTTCTCTCCTGGTGCTGTGGGGCCATTCCCGATCCCAAATCCCAGCCCCGACCCTGCTCTCTCCCTGCACTCCGGGGCTGATCCCAATCCTGCTCCCTGCCCACACTGCGGGACTGATCCCGAATCCCAGCCCTGATCCCACTGTCTCCTGGAGCTGCTGGGCCGATCCCAATAATCCTGATCCCATTCTCTCACCACACTCCGGGGCCAATCCCAATAATCCTGATCCCATTCCCTCACCGCACTCTGGGGCCAATCCCAATCCCAATGCCAGTCCCGGGTTCTCTTCCTGTGCTCTGGGGCTGATCCCAATGCCGATCCCGGGTTCTCTCCCCGCACTCCAATCCTGATTCCAATGCCGATCCTGGGTTCTCTCCCTGGGTTCCGGGGCTGATCCAAATAATCCCAATCTCGTTCCCTCCCGGTGCTCTGGGACCGATCCCAATGCCGATCCTGGCTTCTCTCCCCTCGCTCTGGGGCCAATCCCAATCCCAGTGCCGATCCCGGGTTCTCTCCCCGTGCTCCGGGGCCGACGCTGACCCCGGGGATGCGTTCCCGCTGTCCCGCAGCCTGCTGGTGTTTGGGGCGGTGGCGGCGGGGACGCCGGTGCTGCAGCGCTGCCGCGTGCCGGGCGCGGTGCCCGTGCTGTGCCTGCGGAACAGCCCCGCGTTCCTGCTGGCCGGGCTGCAGGACGGGAGCGTGGCCGCCTTCCCCCGCAACCACGGTGAGCGCCCGGGGACCCCGCGGGCGGGAGAAACCCCAAAGGGATTGGGGTGGATCCCTTTTTGGGAAATCCTGTTGGGATTGGGGTGGATCCCCCTTTAGGATAACCCACAGGGATTGGGATGAATCCCTGCTTAGGATATCCCATTGGGATTGGGGCGGATCCCTGTTTGGGATATCTTGTCAGGATTGGGATGGATCCGTGTTTGGGTTAGCCCATGGGGATTGGGGTGGATCCATGGTTGGGATATCCCGTCGGGATTGGGATAAATCCCCCTTTAGGATATCACCCATGGATTGTGATGAATCCCTGTTTAGGATATCCCCCATGGATTGGGATGAATCCCCATTTAGGATAAATTCCCCTTTAGGATATCCTATCGGGATTGGGATAAATCCCTTTTTGGGATAAATCCCTGTTTAGGATAAATCCCTCTTTAGGATATCCCATTGAGATGAATCCATATTTAGGATCCATATTTAGGATATCCTGTTGGGATTGGGATAAGTCCTCACTTAGGATATCCCGTCAGGATTGGGATAAATCCCTGTTTAGAATGAATTCCCATTTAGGATATCCCATGGGGATGAATCCATATTTAGGATCAATATTTAGGATATCCTTTTGGATTGGGCTAAATTCCCATTTAGGATGTCCTCTCTGGATAAATCCCATTTAGGATTTCCCATTTTGGATAAATCCCCATTTTTCCTTTGTTTTCCCAATATTTTCCCCTTCCCTTGGCAGCCCCAGATACGGAAAATCCAATTTTCCCATGGTGGATCCATACTCATTTTGGGGGAAAACCTTGGGGAAATGGTCCTGGAGAGGGGTTGCTGCAAGATCCAGGGTGGGATCACAAGGAATGGGAATTTCTGCTCAACTCCCCCCCCCCCACCCCAAGGTGGAAAATTCCCTTTATTCACTGGATTTTGGGGTTGTTTTCCTGGGATTTGGCTCAGGCTGAGGTCCCATCCTACTGCGATTCTTCTGCAGAAATTCCTGGGTTGGGAAATTCCCTGTTTTCGTCACTAGGGGGTTGGGGAGAGCCGGGAATCCAGCGGAATTTTCGGACGCAATTCTGGGTTTTCTCTAGGAAAAGCTGCAGGAAGCATCACCTGGCTCAATCCTGAGCCACTGAATCCCCGTAAACTGGGATTTTTGGGATTGTGCCCATCCCCTCTCGCAAGTGATGGCAACTCTGGGAGCCAATTAAAGGGATTTAATTAATTTTAATTGATTAAACAGCAGCCATGGGGGGCAGTTCTTAACCTCATCCTGATTTTTTTGGAAGAATGAGCTTCCCTGAATCACTCCTTTTCCCTGGAAATTGGGATATGCTGGGAGCAGGGCTTGGAGCATCCAAAGGCTCCAAATTCCTGAGATCTGAGGGTTTGGATACAAAAACATGGATTGGGAATAAAAAGAAGGAAAATGCCGATGGATCAGAGCCTCTGGCCTTGGATTCATCCCAATCCAGCTGCTTCTGGATCCTCCTTCCAGAGGAATCGCCCTTCCAGAGCAAATCCATTAAAAAAAAGGGAATTTGGGCTTTTCCAAGGAGCCCTCAGGGTGGAGGTAACCACTCCTTCCCTGCTCCAGTGCTGTGTGAAGTGGGAAAAGGGAATTTTGGGAATGTTGGGAAGTGGGAATGACCCTCCTGGTGACTCCTGGGGGAGCTCGGTTGCACCTGGAGCTTCCCGGCTGTGCCGAATTTCTTTTTTCCCTTTTCTGTGATATCCCATTCCACGTGTGCTCAGCATTCCCTGTTTTCCCTGGTATCCCATTCCACGTGTGCTCAGCATTCCCTGTTTTCCCTGGTATCCCGTTCCACGTGTGCTCAGCATTCCCTGTTTTCCATTACCCTGTTCCATGTGTGCTGAGCGTTCTGTGTTTTTTCCATCATCCCATTCCCTTTTACCCAATCCCCGTTATCCTGTTTCCTGTTGTTATCCCATTCCCTGTTTCCTGATATCCCATTCCCCATTATCCCATTCCGTTATCCCATTCCCTGTTATTCTGTTGCCATTATCCTGTTCCATGTTTTCCCATTCCATGTTTTCCTGTTCCCTGTTATCCCATTCCTGACCCCATTCCCGGTGATCCCATTCCAGAGGGTTTATGGGACGCAGGCTCGGTGCGGATGGTCCGGGTGGGGTTGGGGCCATTCCCTGACCCCATTCCTGACCCCATTCCCGGTGATCCCATTCCAGAGGGTTTATGGGACGCAGGCTCGGTGCGGATGGTCCGGGTGGGGTCGGGCCCCGTGCGGGCGCTGCTGGCGCTGGAGGAGTCGCTCTGGGCCAGCTCCCAGAACCTCGTCAGCGTGCTGGGGACACCCGAGCTGCAGAGCCAGGTACGGGAACAGCGGGAACAACGGGAATGGGGATCGGGGTGGGAGTGGGAGTGGGAATGGGAACGGGAACGGGAAGAGGAAGAAGAATGGGAATAGAAACAGGAATGGGAATGGGAACAGGAATGGGATCAGGAATGGGTATGGGAGTGGGAATGGGAACAAGAAGAGGAAGAAGAATGGGAGTGGGAATGGGGAGGGAAATGGGAATAGGAATGGAAAAATGCTCTGGAAGGGGCTTGGAGTGGGGCTGGATTCTGGTGAGGAGGGCTGGGAGCTGAATTCCTGGTGGAGCTCTGTTCTCCCAGAGCAGGAATTCTGGAAATTTTGGGAATGTTGGTAATGTCAGTAATCCCGGGAATGTTGGGAATCCCCCAGCACTGTTTCGAGGCGCACCCGGAGCCCGCGGCAGCGGTGACGCTGATGGTGCGGGCGGGCAGCGGGGTCTGGATGGCCTCCATCTGCCTGTTCCTGGGGATTGTGGGAATTCTGGGAATTCCGGAATGTCGGTAATCCCAGGAATGTTGGGAATCCCCCAGCACTGTTTCGAGGCGCACCCGGAGCCCGCGGCAGCGGTGACGCTGATGGTGCGGGCGGGCAGCGGGGTCTGGATGGCCTTTGCCGAGGGCTCCTCCATCCGCCTGTTCCACACGGAGACCCAGGAGCACCTCCAGGAGATCAATGTCGCCACCAGGACCACCCTGCTGCTGCCTGGTGAGCAATTAACCATTAATTAGAGTCGTTAATTAATGATTCGGGGGAATCAGGGAATGGGACCATTCTGCTGTTGCCCAGTGAGCAATTAATGATTGATTAGGATCATTAATTAATGGGTCCATGGGACTGAGGGAATGGGACCACCCTGCTGCTGCCTGGTGAGCAATTAATGATTGATTAGGGTAATTAATTAATTAATGGATCCATGAGGAATCAGGAAATGGGACCACCCTGCTGCCCATTGAGACCCCAATCAGCACTAACGAGGGGTGGGAGTTAATTTATGAATCCCTAGGGAATTAGGGAATGGGAGCTTCCTGCTGCCCAGTGGGATCCTCATTAACAGCTAATGTGGGTGATTAATTAAAGGATCCAAGGAGAATCAGGGAATGGGGCACCCCAGGGTGTCCCACCAGGATCTGTGGCTTTCCCAAGGAATAGGGCAGGGATGGAGCTGGGCAGGAAATGTGTCCCATGATCCCATCCCTGGATCCCGACTTTGTCCCGTGATCCCATCCCTGGATCCCATATTTGTTCCATGATCCCATCCCTGGATCCCAACTTTGTTCCATGATCCCATCCGCATCCCCCATCCCTGTCCCACTCCAGGTTATCCAGCCTCATTCCCACTCTCTCTCTGGGTTATCCCAGCCTCATTTCCTCTCCACAGCTCCATAATCCCTTCATTAGTTCCGAGCACCAGACTTGTGCAATTCCCTGTTTTTTCCCCTTTTCCCTCTTTTTCTGGGCATGTCCTGATATCCTGATATCCCTCCCATCCCTGCATTCCCGGGCAGGAGCGTTGGGATTAAATCCATTTGAACTTCTGCTCCCAAACCCTCTGGAATGTGGCAGCTCCTTCATGAGCCACAGCACCATGGATTTACCGATTTCCCCGGACTGATCACTTTCCTTGGATTCATCTTTCCCTGGATTTCTCTCTTTCCCTGAGTTAACCTTTCCCTGGATTTCTCTCTTCCCCTGAGTTAATCTTTCCCTGGATTTACATCTTTCCCTGGTTTTGTCGCTTTCTCAACTCCCGTTAACTCTTTCCCATAAAATCCTCAATTCCTGTTGGAATCTCACTTTTCTCCCACTTCTTCTTTTTCCTCTTTTAATTCCTTTCTGTTCCCAGTGCTCCCCTCTGGGTGTGGATCTGCTGGGATCTTCCCGAGGCCGATCCCTATGGAAACCATGGCTAGCTGGGAGTTGGGCCATGGGGTTCTCCCTGATCCTGGCTTTTCCTGGCTTTTCCCACTGCAGGGCAGAAGCTCGTGCGCGTCACCAGCCTCCTGCTGTGCCAGGGCTCGCTCTGGGTGGGGACGGATCTGGGAATCATCGTCCTGCTGCCCGTGCCGCGCCTGGAGGGCATCCCGAAAATCACCGGTGAGCACTGCAGCCTTCCCAGGAAAGTGGTGACGTTCCTGGAGAAACAGCACCAATCCCAGAGAAACAGCGCCCATTCCCAAAAAACAGCGCCATTCCCAAAAACCAGCACCATTCCCAGCCTGATCCCAGCCTATTCCCAGCCCGTTCCCACCCCACTCCCATTGTTTTCATTCACAGCCCATTCCCAACAATTCCCAGTTTATTCCCAGCTCACTCCCATCCCAATTCCATTTCTCCTATTCCCAGCCCATTCCTGGGCTCATTCCCATCCCAATCTCGCTGTTCCTATTCCCAGCCCATTCCTAGGCTGTTTCTGTTTCCATCCTGCTGTTTCCAGTCCCATCCCCAGTCTTGTTCCCATCCTGATCCTGCTGTTTCCATTCCCATCCCACTGCTTCCATTCCCATTCCCAGCCCAATCCCGCTGTTTCCGTTCCCATTCCCAGCCAATCCCGCTGTTTTCCAGGGAAGGGGATGGTGTCCCTGAACGGCCACGCCGGCCCCGTGCAGTTCCTGGCGCTGGCTCTGAGCACTTTGGCCCCCGACGCCCTCCGGGCCGAGCAGGATGAGCCCGACGAGGCTGAGGAGGAGAAATCCCCGGATCCGGAGGGGCTCCAGCCGCGGGAAATGCGGAAAAAAGGGATTTTGTTACAATACCGGCTGCGCTCCACGGCCCACCTGCCCGGCCAGCTGCTCTCCGTGCGGGAAGCGGCGCCAGGAACGCCGGGAACGCCGGGACACGCCGAGGAGGATGGATCCATCTACGAGCTGGCTGACGATCCCGATGTGTGGGTGCGGAGCCGGCCCTGCTCCCGGGATTCTTCCCGCAAGGAAATCTCCTCCGTGGCCATCGTCTCCGGAGGCCGCGGGTACCGGGATTTCCGGGCGGAATCCACGCGCCGCTCCGGAGCCGCCGACAGCTCCCTGCTCATCTGGCAGCTCCCACTGGCACTCTGAGCCCGCCTGGAATTCCCGAATTTCCTACCTCAGGAGTCTCCCGAATTCCCGGAAGCGGCGCCGCCGTGGGCGCTTGAGCCGCTGCGAGGAAAAAAACTGGGAAAAACGTGGGATTCTCCCCCAGATCCAGCGGATCTGGAGTTGGGAGCGGCGGGGTTTTCCCGGTTTCCCTGCGTGTGTGTGTGTGTGTGTGTGTGTGGGTAATCCCTAGAGATAGAAATCCCTGGATTATAAATAGGCTGTAAATTATTACCTGTAAAAAGAAGGAATCTGTATATATTGGGAATGCCGGGAAGAGCGGGAGCAACTCCCGAAAAAGCAGCTCCGGCTGCAATATCCACTTCTGTTCCCAGCTGGGAATTTGAGGATCTTCCGTACTGAAATCCCCTGGATTTGGGAGCCGAGCCTGCTTGGCTTCCCGAGGAAAGGAAAACAGGGGAAGCGTGGAAATAAATCCCATAGGAATGGCCGTGGTTTCCTTGGTTTGTGGCTTCGGGGTTTTTCTGGGATTTGGGAGCAGCATTCCAAGGGTTCTACTTCCCTGGGAGTGCTCCAGGATGGGGCTTGGAGCAGCCTAGGAATGCAGGTTTCTAATGGAATGGGATGAGCTTCCAGATGATTCCAACCCATCCTGGAATTCTGGGATTCTGATGCACGCCCTTGGAGCTGCACATCCTAAAAATCAGGTAAAAACCCCCAAAATTTCCTCTTTTCCCATGGGAATGGGGTGGGATGGAGGGAAAATCCATCCCCTCATTCCTCTACTTCTGCCCTCTCCATCGGCGCAGGAGAAATCCCAGCCCAGGGAGTCGGGAACTCATCCCAGGACTGGATCCATTCCTGCCTCTAACAGGGATTCCATGGGGAGCATCCCAGGGATGGGATGGATACTCCCGAGCCCCGGAATGGGAACTGCTGATGGATATTCCATCCTCTTCCCAACCCTCTCAGGGTCATCCCAACCCTCTCAGGGATATCCCCCTCCTCATCCCAGCCCTCGCTGCATCCTTGGAATCCATGGAGCAGCCGCCATCCCCGCAGGGCCGATCCGGCTCCAGGGGCTGAAATGATCCCAAAGAAAATGGGATTTGCTGCTCCCGCTCCCTCTGAGCCGGGCACCGAGCCGGATTGTCCGAGGCCAGTGCTGGTTTTCCCACATTTCCCATTCCAGGCTGGGAATTCGGGTCAGGGGGTTGATTCCAGGCCAGGCCCCGCTCCTGCCTGCCCCGGGGGTCCCGTGTCCGACACCGGCTGAGCAGCCCGCCTTGGGGACATCAGGTGGCGCCGAGTGACACTCCGAGGCTTTTAACGCCTCACCCCGGCACGGCTCAGCTGCTCTGGGCGTCAGAGAGCTGGGAATGCTCCGGATCCAGGGATTTCATGGTCTGATTCCTGCGCACAAACACCGCAGCGGCCCCGACTAAAAATAATCAACGTTGGCTGCATTCGGGGCTGATTGACGAGCTCTGCAGGCAGCAGCGGCTCCTGGGAATTCCATGGCATGAGGGGTTGGAAATGGGACTCATGAGGGCTCATCCCGTTTGGAAAAAACTTCCCAGGATTTCAATGTGGTTAGATAGGGAGCAGAGACAATTCTAGGGGAGAAATCCAGGAATATTTCACCCCCATGGTGGGCAGAGCTTCTAGGTATTCCATGCAAGGAAGGGTAATTCAATACTTTCCATGCATGGAGAGGCTGGAAACTGGAGTGTCCATGACTTGTGGGGGCTCATCCCCTTTGGAAAACCTTCCCAGGATTTCCAGTGTGGGTTCACAGGAAGCAAAGCCAATTCTAGGGGGGAACTCCAGGAATATTTCACCCCCAAGGTGGGCTGAGCTTCCCTGCCTTCCATGCAAGGAGGGTTAGAATCTGCAACTTGTGAGGGCTCATCCTGTTTGGAAAACCATCCCTGGATTTCCAATATGAATAAATAGGGAGCAGAGCCAATTTTAGGGGAGAAATCCAGGAATATTTCACCCCCAAAATGGGCTATGGAAGAACTTCCGTGGCTTCCGTACAAGGTTGGGTTGGAAACTGGAGTGTCTGAAGCTCTTGGGGGCTCATCCCACTTGGAAAACCTTCCCAGGATTTCCAGTATGGGTTCCTAGGGACCAGAGGCAATTTCAGGGGAGGAATGCAGGAGTATGTTGCCCTCGGATGAGTTTTTCCCCTTCCTTGAGCAGGATGCCCTTCCCAAGTTTTCCAGTCCCTGCTGAGGAGGTCCCTGTCCTGCTCATCCCAACTCACCCCAGCTCTCCATGCTCTCCTGGGCTAAAAACTGGGATGCAGAGGAAATTCCAA
The DNA here is from genome assembly GCF_017590135.1 of Pyrgilauda ruficollis. NCBI lineage: Eukaryota > Metazoa > Chordata > Aves > Passeriformes > Passeridae > Pyrgilauda > Pyrgilauda ruficollis. Next base: position 1,185,839 of record NW_024515320.1, read on the forward strand.
GGGTTTTCCTCCTGGCTGCTCTTCCCAAGGAAGCACTTCCATGTGAACTCCTCTCTGGCTGCATCCATGTGCTGGTGGGAATTGGGAATGGAAAAGATGGACATGGAACACTCCAGGTCTTGTTCCTGGGATCTGGAGCTCATGGGAAGAGTTTTCCAAGTTTCCAGATGTGAGGCAGCTGCCTCAATCAGGGATCATTGTTCCCTGCTCTTCCTGGGAGTTGGGCTCTGCCAGCAAAGGGTGCCAAGGGGAGAAGCTGAGGGAGCTGGGAACATTTCAGATCTTGCTCCGGCTCTGGAATCCAACCTCATCCCCCGGGCTCACTGAAAAAGCCTTTCCTGCCCCCAGATGCCTCTCCTGAAGGATCTTTGAGATGTGGACTGGCTCTGCGGGGCAGGATGTGGATCCTTGGGTGGGAGACATGCAGACATCCCACATTCCATCGGACATCCCACATTCCATCGGACATCCCACACTCCATCGGACATCCCATACTCCATAGGATAGCCCACATTCCATCAGATATCCCACATTCCAGCCCACTCCCACCCCCTGGCTTGGGCTTTGCAGGGGATTCAACAGAGCTGCTGCTGAGGCCTTTTTGGGTTATTTTTGTCTTATTCCTTAAGGAAAAGGGAGGTAGATTAGTCATTCCTGGATTTTCCTGATCCAGGCCTAAGTCCTCTCGTCTTTATTTCCCTGTCACTCCAATCTCCCCCAAAACCAGCTTAGAGCTGGTGCCTGTCCGAGCTTAAACTCCCCCAGGGGCTTATCCCGGCCAGATTCCTGGTTTTTGACAACCCTCTCAGTGCTCAGTGGCCCCCTCTTCCCAAGATAATGGGATTAATTACAGCCGGATTTGTGTTCCCTGTGCTGGGTTTGAAGGAACCGCTCAGAAACGTTGACGGCTTTGCCTTCCCCCTCCTTCTCCTGCTGGATTTGGGCTCCAGAATCACTTCCCTTGGAGCTGGTGAGTGACCAGGAGGCTGGGAAGATGATGGGGAAGCAGCAAGGCCGGAAGCTGTGGGATTCCAGGGATTTTGGGAAGCTGGGCTGAGGAAACAGAAATAGCAGTGCTGGAAAGGGATGTTGGAATGGTGGAGGTTGCAATGGTGGTCACGTTGGAATGATGGATGTTGGAACGATGGCCATGGTAGAATGGTGGATGTTGGAATGGTGGCCATGTTGGAATGGTGGACGTTGGAATGATGGATGTTGGAATGATGGCCATAGTGGAATGATGCATGTTGGAATGATGACCATAGTGGAATGGTGGATGTTGGAATGGTGGATGTTGGGATGATGGGTATTGGAATCATGGCCATGTTGCAATGGTGGCCATGTTGGAATGGTGGATATTGGAATGATGGCCATATTGGAATGATGGGCACAGTGGAAGGGGATGTTGCAACCATGGGTGTTGGAATGATGGCCATGGTGGAAGGGGATGTTGGAATTATGGCCATGGTGGAATGATGGATGTTGGAATGATGGCCACACTGGAAGGGGATGTTGGAATTACAGCCATGGTGGAAGGAGATGTTGGAATCATGGCTGTGCCACTGGCCAAAGCAAACACATAATGGTGATGGCCCCATGGCAAACCCATAGTGATGCTGATCCCAAGTATCCCATTGGGCTGAGCCATGTGCCGCAACAAACCCTGATCCCAATCTTTGGGAATGGTGGGTCCATGACCAGACCCCCACCCATCATGGTGCTTGACCCCATGGCAAACCCACAGTGGAGGAAACCCATAACTAATGTCAATCCCAACGCCCACACTGGGATAAGGGGCCACGTGCTGCACCAACCCCTCATCCCAACGCTTGGGAATGTTGGACCACAGGGATCCTCAACTCCCCAAGCCCGTGGGGGTGGGACAAACCCATCCCCAGGACACCCTGGACCTCCGGGATGTCCGAGCCCCCCTTCACCCCCACCCTTGAGCATTATTTGTGTGCTAATTACTTTCTCATTAAGGCTCCAGGCCAGGCTCTTTCCCAGCTCCACCACGGATTTGGGCAGCTGGGAGGAGGTCGGGAGGTCCATCCCTAATTCCAGGCCCGCGTGAGCGCCCCCCATTAGTGTAATTAGCCGTGCTAACGAGGAGCTGTGATGTTTTATGCATGGCGCCTAATTTAACTCCGGCAAGCTCCCGCTAAATTTAACTCCATTAATCATTGATTCCCGAGGGGCCGGATCCCTGATTAGCGTCACATGGATTAGGGCAGGAAAGGGATTTAAAATAAACCCCCCTCGCCCTTCTCCTGCGGGAGACAGAGCCACTGGTTCTTGGATGAGTCTGGAATGTGGCAGGAAGGCGTCGCTCCTTTCCTGGGTTTATTGGTACTATTTTCTGGGGAAAAACAGGGAAACAAAAGCATTGTGGGATCATTTCCCCTTCCCCATTCCCAATCCTGGTTTTCTTGGCCATGTTTACACATCAGAGCCTTCAGTGTTTAATTATTTTATTGCAGGCTCCAAGAGTTTATGGAGCAATTCCCAGATTTCCTTGATGAATTCCCAAGGGTTGGGAGCCACCGGTTGGTCCTGCATCACTCAGCCTGTCCAGATGCCAGCGGATCCAGCAATTCCCACCGCGCACATTGAAATTCCTCAAGGAGCTTGAGGACAAGGCTCAAGTCCCTTTGGTGTCCAGCTGCTCCCAGTTTCCTCCCATTCCCTAAGGAAAAAAAAATCCCTCTCACTATTTCAGAGTCACTGGATTTTAAGGGATTTCCCCCCTTCCTTAACCCCATCGCTGCTGTATTCCATGGATTTGGACCATTCCCACACCTCCTGCTCAGGGATGAGGATTTGGGAGATGTCCATGAACCTCTTCCAGCAGGTGGAGCCACCAAAATTCAGACATTTGGGTCTGAGCATCCACGTCCTGGGATGGGGGAGAATTTGGATTGGGGAGTTTGAGCTTCCATGTCCTGGGATGGAGGGACACTGGGATTTAGGGGGACATTGGGATTTTGGGGAACATTGGGTCCTGGGGGTATCTGACCATCAAAATCCCGGTGTTGGGGGGGGGGGGGGGGGGGGGGGCGGCGATCCTGGGATCTCGGTTGTCCAAACATCCAAGTCCTGGATTGGGATTTGGGGGGGACATTGAGACATGGGGGTCTGAGCATTCTTGTCCTGGAATGGGGCGGAACATTGGGATTGAGAGATCTGAGCATCCAAGTCCTGGACTGGGGTGGGATATTGGGATTTGAGGGAACATTGGGATTTGAGGGAACATTGGATCAGGAATCTCCAAGCATTGGAATCCCGGCCTGAGGGGTGATTCTGGGATCTGGGTTGTCCAAACACCCAAGTCCTGGATTGTAGGGACAGTGGGATTTAAGGGGGACATTGGATCAGGGGGCTCCGAGCATCCCAATCCTGGCCTGGGGGGATACTGGAACCTGGAGTTGTCCCAATATCCAAGTCCTGGATTAAAGGACATCAGGATCTGGGGGGGTCTGAGCATCCCAGTCCTGGATCAGGGGGACAGCAGGACCTGAAATTGCTGAATTTTCCTCCCAGGCAGGTGAAAAATGAAGGAGAAATGGGAAAACTGGAGCCAAGGCCGGGCTGGGATCGCGTCTTCCCAAGGCACAGATGGAGCAATTAGAGGACAAATCCTTCCTGGGGCTGATCCCACTCCAGGAACGCAAACACTTCCACGGGGGGTCCTTTGTGAGGCTGCTGGAAATTCCGAGCCTGTAATTCCTTGATGGAAATGGGATATTCAGGTACTTGAGACGGCTATGAGAACAGAAAAAAACACGGAAAAAGAGCATTTCCCACCTGCAAAACTCCCTGGGGCAGTGGGCTGGGAACCAAAAATCCCGGGAAAAACTAATATCTAAGTGTGTCATTACCCAGCCCAGGTGGATTTGGGAAGCAGCGGGAGAATCCCAGTCTGCCTCCCTTCCTCCTGTTCCATGTCCTCGGGTCACGGATTCCGGCCCTGGGGAGCAGAACCAATTTCCCAACGTTTCCAATTAAACGCTTCCCATCCGAGTCGTTAATTAGGACGTTCCAGGGCACTTCCCAGGCACTCAAATTTCCCAAATATAATTATTAATATCCCATGAAACAATGAATTATCGCCCACAATTAAAATTAATTACGTTTCTCCAAGTTAATTAAATTATTCTTCGGATAGGGAGATGAGGGAATTCCAGTATCCAAAGGAGAGGCCTCGTGGGGAACTTGGAGGAAGCAGAAGCAGGGAGGGGGCAGTGCTCCAAAATTCCAGGTTTTTATTGGCTTCCCATATTCCCTGTCCCATTCCCTTGGGCTTGGATACAGTAGGGTTTTCCATGAAAAAAAAAAAAACAAAAAAACACCCAATCCTGATATCTTCAATTCTCCAGGAAAAGAGATTTTAAATAAATGCTGATTTTTATGGAAAGTGGGAACTGGGTCTGGAGCAGAGGCCAAGGAATGCTCAGGAAATGCTGAGCAGACCATCAATCCATGGGAACGCATTCCCAGTGATCCAAACCCCCCAAATTCCGGCAATTCCCCCTTCCACGGCCCAGTCGGTTTTTTCCACCAGGTTTCTAAATGGAGGGAATAATTCCAGAGGTTCGGAATTCCCTGTGGAAGGAGTGGCTCTGCTCCAGGCCCAGCAGCTCCTTTGTGTCCTACCAGGACACAAGATCCAGGAGCCAAGATCCAAGATCCAGAAGCCAAGATCCATAGATCCAGGAGCCAAGGTCCAAGATCCAGAAGCCAAGATCCATAGATCCAGGAGCCAAGGTCCAAGATCCAGGATCATTTGCCCTTCCTTGCTCTTGTCCATAAATCACCGTTATCCCCCGAAATTGCCTGGGAATAACTCGGGGTCATGGAGCTGCTCCAGGTAATTTTCCCGCATTTATCCTCTGGGAAGGATGGGATGGGATGGGATGGCTCGAGTGGGTTTTTATTCCCTTCTCACTTTCTCAGCTGGATTAACCCTTCTGTGGGAGGATAAAAAGAGGGAATGGTGAGATTTTCCACTCTGTGTTGTCTCTTCATTTGGGAACAGCTCCTGGGCCTTTTCCCACCCCTTTTCTGGGAAAATTTAGGAACCAGGACCTTATGGGGAAAGGGAGAAAAGGAAAAGCTGCAAATAATGGGAAAAAGGAATATGGGAAAATAATGGCAAAAAAAGGAATTTCTATTTTTTGAAGGGTCCAAGATGGAGCTAAAATTCCAATGGATTGGGATAAAAGAAGGAATTTTGGGATGTGTTGGGTACCTGGGGGGGGGGGGGGGGGCCCCCCCCCCCTAAAAATTTTTGGTTTATCCCCCTTTCCTTCCTCTCCCATTTCCTGCTGGATTGATTCCCATCCATATTTAAATCTCGATGTATAATTCAAATATTCCTGCCCTGGATTTCCTTATTCCAAGGACTTTCCTTCTCCAGGACTCCCTTGAGACCCTCCCTGGATTTCCCCCATCCTTGATGTTCCTGTTCTGCATCCAAGGATAAAAACCCCTCCTGCAGATTCCCAAAAGCCCCACAAAAGCTAAAAATTCCCACTGAATCCCAGCCAGAGAAGCACTTAAACATCTCCACGGTGATTAATAAGGAATAAATGGCTGGATTTGGGATGGATCCGGGATTTTGGAGCTGCACAGGGAGGAGGGAAGAGCCGTGGGAAGAAATCCCACTCCTTGTTTTACATCGCAACTGATTTGTTCCCATTTTTCTCCCATTTGCACCCAGGAGTCAGAGCCAGTTTGGGAAAAATGGTAAAAAATTCCCTCTGGATGTGTCCAGGAAAATCCAGGCTCTGCTGAGCCCCTTCCCTTAATTCCAGGAAAATATTGCAAATTCTGTTCTGCAAGAGGAGGGAAAAACACAGAGAAAAATCCATTTATCCCCCAGGAATTCTGTTTTCCCGCTTTTCTTAATCTCAGGGGATTTTTGGGATGCCAAAGTTTTCATTAGGGGAGATTTTTCATAATCTGAAAGTTTTTAGGATGCTGGAGCTGCCCCCAAACCCTTTCAACTCAAACCTTTTCCAAAGAAAACAAAGGACAAGAGTTTGACAGCGGGAACTGTGGACAGGGAGTAAAGCTCAGCCTAGGCTGGGTTTAAACCCAGCTTTGACCTCAGCAGGAGCTGCAAATCCTTCCCTAAGGAGCCAAAAAAGAGGATTTTCCTGCAGGAAGCAGCTGCTTTGGGCAGTTTCCATTTAAATTTTCAAGTTTTTCCTTAAATTTTGCAGCTTCCCCATTGTTTTTGGAATTTCCCTTTATTTTTTTCCCATTTCCCCTCCCTTTCTCCCTATTTTTAAAAATTTCCCCATTATTTTTGGAACTTCCCTTTATTTTCCCAATTCCCCTCATTTCCCCCCTTATTTTTAAAAATTTCCATTCATTTTTTTAATTTCCCTTTATTTTTTCCAATTTTCCTCCTCCACCCACCCACCCCTTTTTTATTCCTTTTTTTTCCCAAAAATTTCCCCATTGTTTTTGGAACTTCCCTTTATTTTTTCCCAGTTTCCCTCTTTTTTGAGTTTTCCTGACTGGGATGGGATTTGTGCCATCCCCGTGTCCCAAACTGGGATTGGGATGGGATTTGTGCCATCCTGGTGTCCTGAACCAGGACTGGGATGGGATTTGTGGTATCCCTGTTTTCCAGGCTGGGATTGGGATGGGTTTTGTGCCCTCCCTGTCCTCCACACTGGGATTTCATCCTCTCCTTGAGCTGCTCCATAAATCCCAGCTCGCCCTGGAGCTTCTCCAAGCCTCTGGAATGGGGGACACCTCCCTGAGGGCACCTTTGACGTCCCAACCTCCTTTTTGGGGTCGCTCTGGTGCCAGCAGCGTCCTGGATTTTGGGATCTGCTCCATTTCCTCCGTCCTCTGGCCAGGGAAGGGCTTTAATTAGCAGGGCCTGGAATTAGGGCATTAATTTGGGAAGCAGGAATTGCTCTGTGTCCCTTGTGCTGCATTGCACCAAGCATGGCTGCAAAACACCCAGAATTTGGGAATTCTGGGGGACAAAACCAAAAAATCTGCCTTTTTTCTTTAATTTTTTCCCTGCTGTGATGGAAACGCCAAAGGTGGGGGAGGCCCAGCCAAGCTTTTCCTGAGGAAAGGGAACAAAAATTCTGTGGAATCTGGCACTGATTGAAATTCCAGTTTGGATGGAATTGGAAAGGAGGAGAGCACTGGAGTCCCAGCACATTTGGGAACCTTTTAGGATTGGGAATTGGGAATTGCTCCCTGCTGGAGCCACCAAGCTTGGAAAAGGCCTCCCAAACCATCAAGTTTGGGAAAAGATGGGAATTTTTGTAGCACTGGGCCCCCTCCCTGGGGTTTTCCTGGGGTTTTGCAGAGGGAATCAGGAATTTTGTAAAGGAAAAAGGGATTTTGCTCAAGGAATAAGGAATTTTGCTGAGGGAATAAGGAATTTTTGTGGAGGAAATAAGGGATTTTGCAGCAGGAATAAGGAATTTTACAAGGGAAAAAAGAATTTTGTGCAGGGAATAAGGAATTTTTGCTGAGGGAATAAGGAATTTTATGGAGGGAATAATGAATTCTGCAAAGGAAAAAGGAATTTTGGAAAGGAAAAAGGAAATTTGCAAAAGGAAAAAGGAATTTTTGTGGAGGGAATAAGGAATTCTGGACCCTCTCCATGGGGTTTTCCTGGGGGTCTGCAGAAGGAATAAAGGATTTTGTGGAGGGAATAGGGAATTCTGAAGCGGGAATAAATAATTTTGCAAAGGAATAAGGAATTTTGTAAAGGAGAAAAGGAATTTTGCACAAGAAATAGGGAATAAGGCTTGGGTGGGGCTGGAAAGGACAAAAACGCCGCATTCCCAGCACGTTCAGGAACCTTTTAGGGGCAGAACATTCCAGGGAATCGATGGACTTGTTCCATTTGGAACCGCGACTAAAAGCCTAATTCCAGCTTTTAATGGGCCAGGAGGAAAATGGGAAGCGACATAATGGGATAAGCTGGGAGCCGTAATGGGATGAGCTCTGAGCGGAAAAGCTCCGGTGAAAAGGGAGGGAAGAGCAATTAACGGGATCGTTTGGAGGGTTTTGGGAGCTGGATAATGGAAGTGTTAGGGTTCCCTTGCGACTGGAGGGAAATCCGGCTCGTTTTTCCCAAAAAAACGGCGGAGTCGGCGCATGGAACAGCAGGAGGAATGGGGAAAGCTGGGATTGGATCCACCTGAACTCCAGGTCTTCAAGTAGGGGGGACATTTTGGGATAAATCCCGGGTTTTGGAAGGATAATAATAATTTTTGACATTGTCCTTCCCTGCTCTCCCATTCCAGCCTGGTTTTGGGATATTTTGGGATAAATCACCATTTTTTGAAGGACAACCACAATTTTTGACATTGTTTTTTGCTGCCCTCCAATTCCAGCCTGATTTTTGGAATATTTTGGGATAAATCCCCATTTTTTGAAGGATAATCGTCAGTTTTAGCATTGTCCTTTCCCTCACATTCCAGAGTGAACTTGGCTGGCCTTGGCTCCTATTTTCCAACTCCTGCAGGGAATGGGATGAGGATCCTTGAGATTCCCACTTCCAAGACTGGAATTTCACCTCCCCAAATCCCATCTCTGCAGGGAAATGGTTGATTCTCCAGGATGGGACGGAATTTTGTTACTTTGGGAATTCACCTCCCTCTTCTGCCTGGAGCCTTTTCCCATTCAGTCCACAAACCCACACCCCAGAATGGAATTTTCCATATTTTTCCTCGTTTCCCATTCTTCTACCAACCCCTGGGAAATGCTGGGAAAAGACATCGGAATCGCTCCCAGCCCCATTCCCATCCCATTTATCCCCCCTGTGTTTTTTCCTCCTCCATCCTCTTAGATTTCCTGGGAATGTCGTGTTCCCTTCTAGCTGCTGGATCAGCACTGGGAAATTTAGATCCAGGTGGAGCCAATTTCTGTCCAAAAATTCCCAATTTTCCTTGGCCCGGAGTATCCCTTGCTCCACCCATAAACTCATGATCCTCTCTTATTTTCCATCTTTTTTTTCCCCTCTCTCCCTCATGGAATTGCTCATTCCAGGTGTTTCCAGGTGCTGGCAGGGAATAAATACAGGAATCAGGAGTTGTTCCATTAAATTAAATTTCTCTGTTCCCATTATCAGTGGGAAAAGCACAGCTGAGGAGCTTTGGGAACAGGGAAATGTCCTTATCTGCAATTCCATATGTGCCAGGTGCTGGGAACTGGGAATTGGGAATTGGGAATTGCTCCCGGCTGAAGCCACCAAGCTTGGAAAAGGCCTCCAAAATGACCAAGTTTGGGAAAAGATGGGGATTTTTGTAGCACTGGACCCCCTCCATGGGGTTATTATGGGCGTTTGCAGAAGAAATAAGGAATTTTGCAGTGGAATAAGGAATTATGTAAAGGAAAAAGGAATTTTGCACAAGGAATAAGGAATTTTTCAGAGAGTATAAGGGATTTTGCGTAGGAAAAAGGAGTTTTGTGGAGGGAATAAAGAATTTATGGGATAGAGGGGTTGGCCCCCAGGGCTGGACACCTCTTCTTGGCCCTCTGTCCATGTGGATGGAAAAACTGGGATCTGGAGCTCTGGAAGTGGGATTTGACCCCATGGAATGAGCCACGGAACTCTTGGATTCGATGTTCAGAGTGAAGAGGAGTATTTCGGTTTATCCTTAAAAATCCCTTTCCAGAGTCGGAGTGGATCCCTGGGTGTGGATCAGCAGCTCCTGGTGGATTCTCTCTGGGAACGACCTTGGGATGACCTTGTTTGGGATGCCCCAGGTCCCAGAAATGATGAGTTCATCCCCCAGCTCGTGTTTATCCCCAAAAAGCTCCGGAGCATGGATTCTGTGTTTAGCCCTTGGAAAAGCTCTGGGATGACCTTGAGTGTCTCCCTCTCCTGCTCAGCCTCAGATTTTATTTATGGGAAGAGAAAAATGGGGAAAATAATTTGGAAATAAACCAAATAATGGGATTGAAGCATCAGGAGGAGCCAATTATCCTGTGGGATGCTCCTGGAATGCGATGCAGGCCCCATCCCAACCTGAGATCATCAATGACACTTCCTGGACAATATCCTGGGCATTTTCCTGACTGGGATGGGTTTTGTGCCATCCCAAACTGGGATTGGGATGGGTTTAATTCCTTTCCTGTGTCCCAAACTGGGATTGGGATGGATTTTGTGCCATTCCTGGTTGTATTTGCTGGGAAAATGGGAAAAATACATTCCAGTGAGCTTGGGAAGCTCTCGAGTGGAAGTAAAGCCTCATTTGAGGCCATTTGCCTCCTGTTCCAAGTGGGATCTTTATGGGTTTTCTTGGATTTAGAGAGTTTTGAGGAAAGGGAAGATTTTGATAAGGGCTGGTTCCACCCTGTCGTGTGCTGAGTCTCTCCTCTCTTTTTTTGGGATTTGTTGGGGGCATTTTTTGCACATAATGCTCATAATCCTATAAAAAACATGGGAATTTTCCTTATGGGAAGCAAAGGCTGGAGACAAGGACATGTTGAACCATAGCAATACCAAACCCCTTGTTCTTCTCTTAATTAATTAATTTATCAGCATTGAGCTTTTCCCACCTTTCCCCTTTTCCAGCGGATCTGCTGAGCGCTCCCCACCCCGCTCATCTCATTCCCCCGGGATCCGCTCCCGCGCTGTTGCTTCCATGAATTCTTCCCACCCTTCGCGGGTGCCGCCGTGTCCCCGAGCCGTCCCTGGTTGATTTTAAGGCTCCATGACAGGTCAGGGACTAGATCGGTGGCGTTGATCCCGGGATTGCGGCGGAGCCGCCGCCAGAGCCATGGAAGTCACAGCGCATTAAGGGCGTGAGGAGGCCCCGTGGTGGCACCGGGAGATGATCCCAGCCTGCAGATGATCCCAGCTGGAAGATGATCCTGGCCCGCAGGTGATCCCGGCCCGCAGGTGATCCTGGCCTGCAGGTGATCCCAGCCGGGAGATGATCCCAGCCAGGAGATGATCCCGGCCCGCAGATGATCCTGCAGGGCCAAGGGATAATTAACGAGGATTTAATGATTCCTGGTGGCCGACCAGGGGGGGATAAGGCAGGAGAGGGATGAGTTTTCCCAGGGTTTGGTGCCTGTGGGGATGATCCTGGTGCTGGAGCAGGTTGTGTGCATTCCCACTGTGAGACCCGAGCCTTTGGGGTGCTGTTATCTCAAATCAACGTCCTCTTCCACCCCCTTCCTGCTCAAACCTCTCCCTTTCCTCCTTTGGAGTGTGACAGTCACGGATGAGTTGGGATTATCCAAACCCCGCCTCAGAAGCTGAAGGTGAAGGTGAACCCACCTTGGGTTTCTCCTTTGGTTGGGTGCCAGGACTGCCCAAAAAGCCAATTCCTGCCTTCTTTCCCATCCTTTTCCTGCAAAATGCTTGGATCCCGCTAGCATCTGCAGGGAGGAAGTCAACCGGAAGGGAGGAAAAGCTTGGACTTGGATGCGGAGCAGAAACCAAGCCCTGCTGGTGCCAGGCCTGGAGCTGTCTGCTCCCGTCACGCTGGGGGTTCGTTTTTGCAGCTTTTCCTGCCAAAAGCACCCCGGGGCGGCTCCGCTTGGATCCAGCTCCTTCCTGGGAGGCTGGGATCCCATCCAGGCCCTGCCGGTCGGGTTTGGGGTCTCTCGGAGCAGAGAGGGATGATGAGGTTTCGCTCCAGCCGAGCCGAGCGCCAAAGCTCTCGTTAAAATTGAAGGAGCTTGGCAGAGTTTAAATCTGAAACTTGGACAAAGCCGCGGTTTTCTCCCCCCACAAAGTACAATCAATTCCTTTAGTCTATAAATATCCTCTATAAATAGCGACGGGAAGAGGTTTTAATATTTCCAAAGGCTCTTCTGGGGGAAGAAAAGCTGGAAAACTGGGGCTAAACCCCTTTTTTTCCCCACGTTGGCTCAGTAAAGGCAGTGCTGCACCCTCCAGCACCCCAGAAAAGCCTCTTGGCTCTGCTCTGAGAGCCTCAAGGAGATGGGTTTGGAAAAAACTCGGGAATAAAGCGGGTTTTTATTCCCAGCCGGCTGTCTGGAAGAGGCCGAGTCCGTAATGGGGTCAATGACTCGGCCGCGCTTCCCCCGGGCTTGGCAAGAACCTGACAAATTGCTGAGCTGCCGCCCGGCTGCGCTGCTTTCCCGAGACCTCCGAGCGGGTCATTAGTGCCTAATTAGCGCCTAAACGCTCTCATTTGTCCTGCCCTTGTCAGCCCGGCCCGGGGAGATCCCGCTCGGCCTCCTCCTCCGCATTCCACAGGCTGGAGCGCGGAAAGGGGAGCGAAGGCGAGAAAAGCCATAAACCCGAGGGGCTTTGCGTTTCTGCTTCGGAAAGAGATTTAACCCCAGCCCAGCACGGGCTAAAGCCTGGCTCGACTCTTCATTCCTACACTTGGCCTTTTTTTTTTTTTTTCCCCTGAGCCCTGCTTGGCTCTTCCTTCCTAAAGCCTGACTTGGCCTTTTCTCCCAGAACCCAATTTGGCCTTTCCTTCCTAAAGTCCAGCTTGGCTCTTTCTTCCTTTCTAAATCCCCGTTTGCCTCTTCCTCTCCAGAGCCTGACTTGGCCTTCTCCTTCCTAAAGCCCAACTTGGCCTTTTCCTTCTAGAGCCCAGCTTGGCCCTTTCTTCCTAAAGCCTGTCTTGACCCCTTCCTTTCTAAATTCCCACTTGGTTCTTCCTTTCCATAGCCCAGCTTGGTGTTTTCCTCCTAAAGCCCAACTTGGCCTTTTCTTTCCAGAGCCTGACTTGACCTTTTTTTCCTAAAGCCCAGCTTGGGCTCTTTCTTCCTTTCTAAATCCCCGTTTGGCCTTTTCTTTCCAGAACCCAATTTAGCCTTTCCTTCCTAAAGCCTGACTTGGTCATGTCTTTCTAAAGCCTCACTTGGGTCCTTCTTTCCCAAACCCAACTCAGCTCTTTCTTTCCAAAGCCTGACTGTGCCTTTTCTTTCCAGAGCCTGACTTGGCCTTCTCCTTCCTAAAGCCCATCTTGGCCTTTCCTTCCTGAAGCCTCCAGCAAGGCTTGGCCCATCTCCGTGCTTCTTTCTCCTTCTTTTCCCAAGGAAACGATGGAATTCCCATCCCTGGAAGCGTTCACACCCTGTGGACATGGCCCTCAGGGCCGTGTTCAGAGCTAGGTTCACATTGGACCCCACGACCTTGGAGATCCTTCCCAACCTCCCCAATTCCACGATCCCTCTTCCCTCTGCTGGCTCGGGCGCCGCTGTCAGCTCCTCCTGCTGAAATCGCCTCCAGTTTAGGAATAAATTCCCAGGTTTTGTGTTATCGGGATGGCAAATCGAGTTTGGGGTGGGGTTGTAACATTCTGATGTTTTTTTCCCTTCTTTTTCCTCCGGATTTTTTTCCATCTCACTCAGAGCCCAACTTGGCATCGCCGGGTGACAATGTGATGACAGCGGCTCCGAAAAGAGGGGGAGGCGATGGATTCGTGCGGGGTGGGGAGGGGGGAGAAAAACAGGGAAGAGGAGGGAGGGAGGCAGGGAAGGAGGTCGGGAGGGAGCAAGGAGACGTGGAGATGCCACTTCGCTGCTCGCACTCCCCGTGATTATCCCATCCCGGCTCCTCGGAGCTGGATCCGCCTCCCCCTTCCCTGGGAGATGGGACTCGTGTCCTCCCCCGCTTCTCCTGGCTTTTCCCAGGGTTATTTTTATAGATTTTGTATTTTTTATATTTATACTTTTCCATAAATAAATCAGGAGCTATCCCAGCGCTGTGTGGTGTGAGGACGTGGAAGGAGCCACGTGGATCTGGGATTGTCCCTTCCCACGTTCCACCTGGAGCACAAAGAACTCCAGGGTGGCTCTGAAATTAAGGAAAAATGGGTCTTTTCCCTAAAATAATGTGGAGTTTTCCTCTTTTCCGCCCCCCCCACCCCAAGCTGGGGGTGAGACCTTGCAGGCTGAGTTCATTAGTTTTTAATTCATGTGCAGTTTGGGCTGGAACCCAGCTGTGTAAAAGGTTTTTTTGGGATCCAGATTTTTGGGATGAGGGTTTCCATCCATGAAGGCAAAGCGGGCTGGGATTCACGGTGGGATCCAGGGGTTGTTTTCCCTACCGTTCCCTTGCGAATCAGTTGTCAGCTGTGCCCTGGCTCTAATCTCATCCCAGGCCCTTCTTTTAGATTTTGGGGATCTCGTCTCCCCAAACCCTGATCCGGAGGTGTGTCTGCGTCCCAAATTCCCAGCCAGAAGGAAAATCCTTCATGTCCAGCCTCCGATCCTGTGGCACGTGGGGGTCGCAGAGGCCAGAGCTGCTCTCAGCCAGGTGAGAGCTGACAGAGAAACCCGGACAAATCCTGATTTTTATTATTTCCTTCTTTCCCTTCCTTTCTGTCTCACCTTGAGCTCCCCCCCGGCTCTTCCTGAGGCGGTGGCACCTGGCTCCGGGATTATTTTTCCCATCCCTTTTTGGCAGCGCTCCCTCCTCCGGCACAAACGCAGCTCCTATAAATAACCGCGGCTCGTGCTCGCTCCCCCTCCCTCCTTCCCTCGGATCTGTCTTCCTTTCTCCTTGTCTGTCCCTTTCTCCTGCCGGGAGGAGCCGCTGGAAAATCCAGGAGTGGGGGTTGAGCTCATCCATGTGCCCCTCGTCCCTGGAATTGGCTCCATCCAAAGAACATGGAGGAATTTTTAATTGGATTTATGCAAACCTCCCCCCCTGCCAATTTCCTCCCCAGCTCCCCCATAATTAATTCCTGAATTTCCTTTTATCCTTCCCTATGGTCCCAAATCCAGGCAGCCGCACCCTAAAAATTCCCCCCAAGGATGGCACTGGGTTTCCACCCCAAAAATATCCTGAAATCTGTGCATTTCCCAAAGGAAAATGTTGGTGATGATGTTTTCCAGCCTTTTTTGGGCATGACAGGTTTGGAATGGATTGTGAAGGGAATGGCAGCACGTGGATTAGGAGCAGGGTCCCTTGGCCCACAGGAATGTGGAATTCCAGAAATAATTCCAGGGTTGGTATGAGCACAAAGCTCCAAAAAGTCAAAATTATCCTGATAAAAGTGCCTGAATTTTTGGGAAAAGCTAAAACTGAGCTCAGCCTGGAGGATCCCGAAGGATAAATCCAGGTCTGGAGAGCGGAAACCGCTCCACGTGCGACCAAGTGTAGATTTGGGATCCCCCATCCCAGAGGATGGCGGGGACAGCAAATCCACCTTGGACTTTAGGTTTTTCCAGCAGGGAATTTGCCAGGAATGGTGGCGGGCTTGGGATAATGAGATGCTGCTCACGCTCCCTAATGAAGTGCCGAAGGAAGTCGGCGCCGGCTCCCGGCAAATTAGATCGGGATTATTGGAGCAGTGAGAATGGAAGGATCCGAGATGGTATCGGAGCGGGTGGGAAGGGCTGGAAGGGGAGGAAGGATGGAAACCCCTCCCAAAACCTGGATCAGGGCAGGAGGGGAGGGAAGGGATCGGCCTCTCTGGTGGCAATGCCGACTGGAGCGGGAATAGGATGTGGGAATGGGGTTCTCTGGAGCATCCCCAGCTTTCCATGGGCTGCATCTCCCCAGATTTGCTTCGGATCCCATTCCTGGCTGGATCTGGCTCCCTTGCAAAGGAGATTTTCCTGCAATTCCCAGCTGGATTTGGTTCTCTGCTCCTTTCCTTGGATGAGTGCAGCCTCCAAATGCGGCACATTTGGGAATGTGAGGGATATGGGAATGTTGGAATCCTCCCAAAGTGGCATTTTTGGGAATATGAGAGATATGGGAATGTTGGAATCCTGCAAAATGGAATGTTTGGGAATATGAGGCTCAAGTTGGGATCATGGTCAAATTTCTCAGGAAAAAACCCATTTCCAATTTTTCCCCAGTTTGGCCCTTCCCATCCTCAGCCAGAACTGCTGGGAATGGGATGAGCCAGATCTGGCTGCTGGCTCCCCCATTTCCCTTCCAGCCACAATTCCCAGCTGGATTTGACTCCATGCTCCTTTCCAGGAATTCCTTGGATGTGTTTGCATCCTCCAAACATGACAAATTTGGGAATATGGAGGATGTGGGAATGTCGGAATCCTCCAAATGTAGCGTTTTTTGGGATTAGGAGGGATATGGGAATGTTTGCATCCTCCAAAATGGTGTTTTGGGAATATGAGGGAAATGGGAATGTTCCCATCCTCCAAATGTAGCATTTTTGGGAATATGAGGTTTAAGTGGGGATCGTGCTCAGATTTCCCTGGAAAAAATGAGTTTCCAATGGATTTTCCCCCAGTTTGTCCCTTTCCCATCCTCAGCCAAGCACTGCTGGGATCAGGATGAGCTGGATCCGGCAGCTGGGTCCCCCTTTTCCCATTCCCACAGGATCCCTCAGGAAGGAACCACCCAGCAACGGAGCTCATTAAAAGCGTGGAAAACACAAATTTAATTAAAACCAACCTTGCCTGTACCAGGAAAATAATTCCGCCCTTTTCCATGGAACAATGGATTTTTCCAGCCCTCCCATGCTGGGATTCCTCCCTCTTTTCATCCCTCTCCTTTATTATCCCTGGCTGGGAGCAGGCGCTGCCTGATTTCCATAAATTTGCATCAGGAATTGGGGGGAGAAAGGAGGAGGGGAGAGAAAAAAACCTGGAAAAATGAGATTTTCCAGTGCTGAGCTTGCTCCGAAGCAAGGAGCCCCGGCTGGAGGAGGGAAAAGGCAGGAAGGGGTGGGAAGGATCCTGGATTTTTAAAGTTCACCCATTCCCTGTTTTTTTGGGGAGAGAAAAACTTTCCCAAGCTTGGCAGGGAACCAGAATTCCCAGTTTATCCAGATGCAAAACCTCTAAAATAGGATCCGCAGGGCAGCCCCTAATTCCAGGGGTTTTGTGGTTTTCCTGGGAAGGATCTGGAATTTTCTGGCTTTTCCATGCTGGAAATGTCGGCTGCGAGTTTCCAGGTGAGGGAAAGGCCTTTGGGACCTCTGAGGCTGAGCTTGGAGGATGGGATGGGATGGGATAAAACCCGGGATTTGGAGGCTTGGTTTTCTTCAGGATTGGCTTTTCTTGGGATTTAAGGAAAGGCCAATCCATAGGAGCATCATCTGGGTGGGAGAGGAGCATGGAGATGCAGATGTGGGAATTACCATCTATGGGATAAAATGTTTGAATTCCCAGGCTGGAGAGGCTGAATCCCAAAGCTGCTCCATTGGGATTGTCAAAATTATTTCCAATTGTTTCTTGGATGGGATTTTCCAGCTTTTTCGTGGATAACCACAAGTTATTGGGATGGTTTTCCTCCTGATGGAGGTTTCTAGGGATGAAGATCAGAGATTGAGGGACCGAGGAGGTGTTGGAGAGAGGCTTTTCCTCACCCCTTGGAGCCTCTCCCTGGTTACCAGCTGCATTTCCAGGGATCCATCCCTTTTCCCAGGGGATAAAGGGCAGGAAAAGAGGAAACAGCCTCAGGGTGCAGCAGGAGGGGTTTAGGGTGGATATCAGGAAAATTCCCTTGTGGAAAAGGTGGAGAAGCTCTGGAATGAACTTCCCATCCCTGGAATTGTTCAAAAATCCCTTTGGGCATGGAATTCCTGTGGGAATGGTTGGAATCCATGACCTTGATGACCTTTTCCCTTTTCCCACCTGAACAATTCCATGATCCAATGGCCAAGGATGGGGATTGACCATGGCATCAAATCCCAAATCCCAAACACTTTTGCGATGTTTTCCTGCTTTTTATTTGGAAATAAACCCAGCTCCGAGGGTTTTCCATTCCCAAGGAGAAAATGATTCCTCAATCCATGGCAAGAATCCGGTGTTTTTTTGGGGAGGGAATACCCAGAGTGAGCCATTTCCAGGTTTTTGGGGGTCAAACCCTTTCTCTTCCCATTCCATTCCCACATCATGGATGGATCCTGTGCATTCCTTTATCCCTGTCAGAGTCAGGGGCAGGTGCCTGGAAGTGATGCGGAATTCCTGAGATTTCAGGGAATTATGGATGAGTTATGATGGTGCCAGTCAAGGCTCATGGTCCCATCGGATCCCATCCCAAGCTTTGAGGGAATGAAGGATGATTTATGGAACTCTGGAGGATGGCAAAGGGGCGGGGTCCCGCTGGATCCCACCTTCATTATCTTGAAGTCAGGATTAAATCTGGGATTTTTTCAGCCATTCCCAAGCCCTGGTTTCCATATTCCAGCCAGTTCTGAGGATGGAGAAGGTGGGAGACTGCTGGAATAAATTCCTGGATTTGAGGAGTTCTTATGGGAGTTCATCTGCTCATCCCGGAACGGGAGAAATTCCCGGGAAGTCAATTTGTGTCACATCCGAGCCGGTTTTGGTTCAATTCCATGGAAATCCCATTTTCTTCTCTGGAATGACCTGGGGCAAAGACAAATCCCTGGAATTGGGGCTTTGCTGCCTGCTCAGGCCCTTCCTGGGCTTCCGACTTGGATCCAGCTTTGATCTCCCAGCCCTTCCCCATCCCACTTCAGCGGGATGTCCTTCGGGAATGAGGGTTGGAATATTTCCAGGGGTTTTTTCCCCTGGTTTTTCTCCTCCCGTGTAGAGTTTTGGGGGAAACTGAAGCATCTTCTCCCCTTTCCAGCCTGGATTTTCTGCCTTCCCTGGGGATTTTCCATTGCCTGTTGATCTGGGCTCGTGGATGGAGATTTTCCCCTTTTTCCTCAGCTTTTTTCCTTTTTCCCCTTTTTTCCCTTTTTTTGTCTTTCCCCCCCCCCGCCCTTTTTCCTTTCCCCCCCTTTTTTGCCCTTTTTCCCCTTTCCCCCCACTTTTTTTCCCTCTCAGAAAAATTTACTTTTGTTGGTACCTCCAATGCAAAACCAGCACACCCTCTTTCCCCTTTTTCCACTTTTTTCCTTTTCCCCCCTTTCCCCTTTCTTGAGCTCCCTTTTCCCAGGAAAAATGCAGCCTTGGATGTGCCAGCAGCAAAAAAAATGGATTTTTAGGGAAACTTCCCCTTACCTCTCCCCATGGATTGTTGGGATCGGGAAGAGTTCCTCTCTTTGGGAAGTAGAGCAGCAGCTCCTGCTGATCCCTCAGAATTTTGGGAGCTGCTCCTTTCCCAATCCAGGGGTGAGAATTCCCAGCAGGAATTCTTCCAGCTGAAGGAGGAGCCTCCCGCTCTTCCCCCGGGAACGGGAGCTGGGGGTGGATTTTTCCATCACCGCCTTGCACTGGGAATATTTTACACCTTTTTTTATTTTGATTTCCAGGGGGCTGGAGAAAAGCTGTGGTTTGTGGATTACATAATTCCAGGGTTTTTTGGGGAGGTGGGAACAGCTGCACCCACTGGTGCCAGGGAGTTGCAGTGGGAGTGGGAAGCTCCTGGGAATGCAGGGAGCAGCTGGAATGTGGTGAGCGGGATTTGGGGGAATTTCTGCCGATTCCGGGCCTGCTGTGGGGTCAGGTTGGTTTTCCCAGTGTGGGATGATCCCGTTGGATCTGTTCCTGGCCAAGCCGAAGGAAGGAACTTCTGGAAAAGCAGGAGAGGAGAGGTTTTGATGGGAATTCAGGGTTTTTTGGGGTTTGCAGGAGGAAAGAACTGAAGTTGTGCTGGGATAACAATGGGATTTGTGTTCCTGGAAATTTGGGGGTGTTTTGGTTGATTTGCAGAAGCAAGCATCAAAAATTGTGCCGGGAGGATGACAGGATTTCTCTTCCTGGGAATTTGGGGACTTTAGGAGTTTTGCAGGAGCAAAGCAGTGAAGTTGTGTTTGGGGGACAATGGGATTCTACAGTGCTCCTGGGAATTTGGGGACTTTGGGAATTTTGCAGGGACTTGGAAGTTGTGCTGGTGCCACGTCAAGGATTCTGGGAAAGGAAGGCAACAAAGCAGCAGGAGGAGCTGGGATTCCCAAATTTTATATGGAAACATTTCCAGAGCGAGTAGAGCTGTGGAAACTTGGAGTGATCTGAAGGAAAAACCTCTGGGTTCCAGGATTTTGGGATCCTGGTGCAATCTGGATTTAATTGGGGTGAGGGGATTGCACCCCCCAGGGAACTGGGAATGGGCTGGGAAAGATGGGAATGAGGGAATGAAGCTGGAATTGGAAAGGGAATGATGATGTTGGGAAAGAAAAGGTGGGAGTAGGGAACTGGTGGGAAAATCCTGCAGGATTCCTCTGCCAGGGATGCAGCTTTGGGAGCAGCCAGGAGAGGTTTTGGTGGGAATTTGGGGTTTTTTTGGGATTTTGCAGGAGCAAATCATCAACACTTGTGCTGGGGGGCAACGGGATTTGTGTTCCAGGGAATTTGGGGAGTTTTGGGATTTTGCAGGAGCAAAGCAGTGAGTTTGTGCTGGTATAACAATGGGATTCGTGTTTCTCAGAATTTTGGGGGTTTTTTGGGGATTTTGCAGGAGCAAAGCAGTGAAGTTGTGCTGGAAAGATGATGGGATTTGTGTTCCTGGGAATCTGGGTTTTTTTGGGATTTTGCAAGAGCAAAGCAGTGAAGTTGTGCTGGGAGGACAATGGGATTTGTGTTCCTGGGAATTTGGGGTTGGGCTGGTGGGGGGTGCAGCCAGAAGGGACTGCAGTATCCTTGGACCCCCACTTTTCCAGGGAATCCGGGCTGTTCCTGATGACCTGGAATTGGCCGTGTGGGACCACGAGTCATCCTGAGTCAGCACTTCCAGGTGGGCCGGGACACCCGGAATGCGTGTGGGAGAGCGCCTAAATCCGGCTGGGAATGACTCAGAGCACGAGGGATTGGCTCAGCCACCCCCAGCTCCCTTCTCCTGGATTCCCAAAGCTCCGGAGGAAAAGGAAAGCTCTGGAGGCCTCAGAGGGATGGATTTTGGATGGCTCTGCTTCCAGCCCTGAGGAAGCTCCAGCTTGGCCACTCCCATTGGGATTTTTTTCCTTGTTATTTTAATTTATTCCTGAGGATTTCAATTTTTTATGGAGCTCCCCATAGTTGGAAAAAACCCCTGGAATGTGCAATGAGCATATTCCTCATTTTCTCTCTCCTTTTTTTTCATTTTCTTCCTTTTTTCTCCTCCTTTTTCCTGCTCCTTTTTCCTCCTTTTCTTCCCCCTTTTTCCCACTTTTTTCATCTTTCTTCCCTACTTTTTCCTCTTTTTTTTTGTTCTTTCTTCCCTCCTTTTTTCCCCACTCCTTTTTCCCCACTCCTTTATTCCTGCTCCTTTTTTCCTTTTTTACCCTCCTTTTTTACCTCATTTTTCCCTCCTTATTCCCTCATATTTTCCTCTGCCTTTTCTCCATGTCCAATCTGGGACAATCCCTGTGGCAAAGGCTGTTGGGGTGGCTCCGTCCCTTCCTTCTCAACCCTTCCCAGGGCTCTTCCTGCTCCCATCCCAGCTTTTCCAGCTCCTTCCAACCTTGGAAAACTTCTCCCTGAGGAGCAGGAGCCATTCCAGGGGAGCAGATGGCTGAGGAGAAGGAGAAGGAGGAGGAGGAGGAGGAGGAGGAGGAGGAGGAGGAGGAAAATCATGGATGCAAATTCTCCGGGATGTCTTTGCAACATTCCCAGTCAAGGTCGTGCCACTGGTAAAAGCATCCTGCAGGATCTTCCCCCAGTCCCCCAAACTTTGGGATATTTCATGGATATTTGAAGCCTTCAAGCGAGGATTCCTCATCCATCCGCTGGGACAAACCTGGATTTTTAGGGATGCCCGGGATCCTGGGATGGCAATTCTGGGCTTGGAGCAGCTGGAATTGCCGGGAGTTTCCGACATCTCCACAAAATAACCATTCCCAGATTTCCCAAGTCGGGTTTCCTTGTGGGAAAATGGGATCTTCTGGAGATTTCCCACAAGAAACCCTTTGGAATGTGGGGATTTATTTGGATATCTAGGGGGGAATGCGTAGAAACGGACCCAAAAATTCCGGGCGTTTTCTCAAAGCTGCAGAACTTCACTGGACCCCTGGAAAACTTCTAGACTCTGTCCTGGGATGAGAAAATTCCATGTTTAATTCCCCCCACGTGGATTTAGGAGGAGCAGCAGAACCAGGGGTGCCAGAATTCAAGAGACCAAAGGAATTTGGGCCTCGTTATCTCCAAATTCCAGGGAAGCTGAGGCTGAAAGCCGGGAAATCTCCCAGCAGCCGAAAGCTGGGCAGGAGGGAGGGAGGGAAAGCAGAATTCCCAAATCCCTGCTCTGCTGACGAGGTGGAAGCGCGGAGCTGAAATCGCGGTGGAGCTTTCAGAGCCGCAGCGGCTCCGAGCGGGAATAATTCCGCTTGAAAAGCCGGATTGAGGCGGAGAGGGATTTTTCCCAAAGAAGTGACAGCTCGGAGCTGGGCTGCGGCGTGGGAAGTTATTTTGGGAGGAAAGGTGGATTTCAGTGTCATTCCAAGGAGTTTTGTCTTCCGTTGGCAAACTCCATCCCTGGATTTTGTGCCACGATTGGAACAGCTGGAATTGTTTATATCCCAAAGTCCTGCCTCATCCCAAATTTCCTGCTTGATGCTGTAGGAATAACTGGGATGAGGAGGCCTTGGCACAATTTATACAGGGAATCTGAGGCTGCTCCGTCCCTGGAGTGTCCCGGGACAGGGCTTGGAGCACGCTGGGATAGATTTTTTCCAACCCGAAGCATTCCAGGACTCCATGTGTTGGGTTAGATGGGATAATTGGGATAAGTCCTTCCCTGGAAGGGTGGCAAGGCCCTGGGATGAAATTCCAGAGCACCTGTGGCTGCCCCTGGATCCCTGGAAATGCCCAAGGCCAGGCTGGATGGGGCTTGGAGCAGCCTGGATCATGGGAAGTGGATTGGAATGGGATCAGCTTCCAGGTCCTTTCCAACCCATCCTAAAAATTCCGGACTCGTCACAGCCTGTTCCCATCTTTCCATGACCAGGTGGGAATGGAACCAGCTGGAGATGTCCCCATTTCTTGTCCCTGCCTGGTGCTGCTTTGTCCCACCAACATTTCTGGTTCCCAGCCAGTATTCCCAGTTTCCAGCGAATATTCCCAATTCCCAGCCAATATTTCAATTTCCGAGTCAATATTCCCAGTTCCCAGTCAATATTTCCAGTCAATATTCCCAATTCCCAGCCAATATTCCCAGTTCCCAGTCAATATTTCCAGTCAATATTCCCAGTTCCAAGCCAATATTTCCAGTCAATTTTCCTGGTTCCCAGTCAATATTCCCAGGTCCCCGTCAATATTCCCAGGTCCCAGTCAATATTCCCAGTTCCCAGTCAATATTTCCAGTCAATATTCCTAGTCAATTTGCCCGGTTCCCAGAAATATTCCCAGTACCCAGGTAATTTTCCCAGAAATATTCCCAGTTCCCAGCCAATATTCCGAATTCACAGCCAATATTCCCGGTTCCCAGTCAACATTCCCAGTTCCCAGTCAACATTTCCAGCCAATTTTCCTGGTTCCCAGTCAATATTCCCAGAAACATTCCCAGCTCCCAGTCCTGGATGCTCCCCACGCATTCCCAAATCCCTTTGCTTCTCGAGGACCCACTCACGCTTCCAGGGCTGGAATTCAATTTTGCTTCCCAACAAAACAATCCCCACACCCCCTCAAATCTCCTGTGTAGGAGTGAGAATTAATTAAATTAATTTAAAATTAATTAAAATAATTAAATTAATTAAATTAATTAGTGGCCATTGTGTCATTAACGCCAGACTTTAATTAAATTGTGTGGAGATAACGACTCTGGAGCTTTCCAACAGCCGAACATTCCCAGGATGGAGAAATTCCTCTAAAACCCATCCAAGGTGAGTCCTGTCCTCTGGTGAAGCTCCAAAGTTGGAAATTCCAGGTGATTTTCCATCTAAAAATGGAAATTCCTCATCTTCCTCCCCTCTTTTCCATCCTTTTGGAGCTCCTGGGTGTTTCCCAGGTTTGGATCATGGGAAATTCAGGATCTCCTCAGCTCCTTCCCATGTCTTGGAAAAGACAATCCTGTGGGATGTGGAGTGCCTGGATCCAAGAGCCACCCATGGAATTTGCCCATGGGATTTGCCAGTGCCACACGGGGTTGGTGGTGGTGGCACATTCCAGGAATTCTTTGGAATGTTGGCTGCAGGGAAATTCCCAAGGAATTTTCCTGGCTGCCCAGGAGGGAAAATTGGGATTTATTCCATGGGGGAAATGTTCCCAAAGCTCCTTGTCCTGCAAAAGCTCCTCTCCAAAGGGCCATGGCTGAGGTTGGATTTATTGATCCAGGAGCAGGGCCTGGAGCTTGGGAATTTGGAACCTGGGAAATGTGGGATAGGAGAAAGGTGAAGAATCAGAAGGTCCTGGAGGAGGAACCAGAAATGCTGGAAAAATCCCTGGGGGAAGCTTTACGTGGTAAATGGCTGGAATGTGACCGTATTTTGTGGATTTGGGATCTCTATTTTCTGGGTTTGGGATTTATTTTGTGAATTTGGGATCTATTTTATGGATTCAGGTTATATTTAGTAGATTTGGGGTCTATTTTCCAGATTTGGGATATATTTTCTGTGTTTTGGATCTATTTTGTGGATTTTGGATCTATTTTCTGAATTTGGGATCTCTGTTCTGGAATAAGGTATTTTCCCTTTGTGCAGTGGTTTGGATTCATTTTCCAAGAAAACCTTCCCTGTCTCACTCAGATCCCTTTTCCCTGTTTTTCCCAGCCCTGCTTTTTCCACCTCTTTCCAGGTGTTTGGATGGATTCAATCCCTCATTCCTGTCCCTCTCCTGCCCGAGGAGCAGCCATTTCCATATTTATTAAATTCCTTCCCTGGGATCTGCAATCCCCAGCTCATCCCGCTCCTGGTGCCGAGAGGTGGAGCAGGGATGGGAGGAGCGGGAAGAGACGGAAGGGAAAACCGGTGGGATTCAGGATCCTGGTTTTCCTGCCTTATTCCTGCTTCCTCCTCAGCCTCAGTTGGAGAAGCCCAACCATCCCAGCTCCCATGGGAGGCACCAGAATGGGAAAATCCAGGTGGAATTTTCCAGCTCCAAGGATCCCATGCTG
Source organism: Pyrgilauda ruficollis (assembly GCF_017590135.1). Lineage (NCBI taxonomy): Eukaryota > Metazoa > Chordata > Aves > Passeriformes > Passeridae > Pyrgilauda > Pyrgilauda ruficollis. The sequence continues at coordinate 1,210,680 of NW_024515320.1, forward strand.
GGATCCAAAGGCTGCTTTCCATGGAGTTCATGGAGAAGGAGGCGCCGGGATTCTCCTGAAGATGGGAGCGGGATTCATCCTGCTGGAACTTTGACACTTCCATGTGGATGGTTCCTATCCCAGCTCCTGCGCCGGCTGCTCCAGTAGTGATGGGAAGACGGAAATACGGGAGGATGGGAAGATGGGAAATGGGAAAATGGGAAGATGGAAATTGGGAAACGGGAAGATGGGAAGATGGGAGATGGGAAGGCACCGGGATGGGAGGATCAGGGCAGGATTTGACAGCGATTCCCAAAATCCAGAGCAGTGGTGGCACTGACACTTCCTGCTGGGAGGAATTCCCAAAGGAAGCAGAGCGATCCCTCCAAGGTATGGAATTCCCAAAGGAAGTGGAGTGATCCCTCCAGGATATGGAACTCCCAAAGGAAGCGGAGTGATCCCTCCAGGATATGGAATTCCCAAAGGAAGCGGAGTGATCCCTCCAGGACATGGAATTTGCAAAGGAAGCGGAGCGATCCTCCTGGGCTATGGATGTGTCAGGAATTCCCAAAGGAAGCAGAGCAATCCCTCTAGGATATGGATGCAGCAGGAATTCCCCAAGGAAAAGCCAAGCCAGGAATGTGGGATGGGGCAGAATTTGGGAATCAGGGATGAGCCGTGCTGGTGGTGCCAGCTGGGAATGCAGGATGAATGGGAATTTGGGAATCAGGGATGAGCTGTGCCAGGAACACAGGATTGTTTTTGCAGGAGTGTCAATACCCCGGGATCCATCCCACGGCATCTCTGCTTGCACAGCCCTGGCTCTGTTTGCTCCCGAGCCTTTGGGGTGGGAAATGTTTGGAAAAGCCACTCATCCCGGTTCCAGGTGTGGGAATCCCACTGGATCCACTCCTGCCGCGTTCCTGGAGGTTCCAGGGACCTCTCCCATCCCACTGATCCTGCTGAGCCTTCCCAGACTTGGTTCTTCCCAAGGTTTGGGGACAGAGGTGGAGCTGGAAAAGCTCCCAGTGGGATTCCCAGTTTGGGGATGTCCCAGCACTCCAAATTCCCAAGGAAAGAATCTCTGAATTCCCAAGGAAATTCCCCTTGATGAGCGATTTTCCAAGAAAAATGAATGCATTGTCCTGTTACCTATGGAAATATCCAGGATAAACCTGGGATGGGCTCCTGAAAGCTCCGGCACTGGAAACAAAGAGGACCCGAGAGGCCTCAGGAAGGGAAGGATTGGGGTGGACATCCAGAAAAAATCCTGGAAATCTCTGGGATGAGATGGCAGTGGGGCCAGGCTCGGGGACCTCGCATCATCTGCAGGGAAAAAATTCCATGAGAAACTGGGAAAAACAAGCAGCAGGAAGGAGGGACCTGTGCAAAGCCAGGAATGCTCCCAAAAAATGTCAGAAATATCTTAAAATTTCCTAAAATCCCAATTCTTTCGGGGAGCAGCCTCAGGCCTGTGTAGAACTGTTCCCACTTTTCTAAGGGGTTTTCCCTCTGTCCCCGTGTCCGTCGGGATGGGAAAGCATTCCATGGGTGAGATTTGGGGCTGGAAAATGCTCTGAGGTGTTTTTCCTGTTGGCTGGAGGTTTTTGTGGGATTTCCACTGGAAAATTCCCTGTTGGAAGTGGCTCTGAGCATGGAAAGAGGAGATTAAGGTTTTTGTTTTTTTTTTTTTTTAAATTTGGGGAATTTTTGGGAATTTTTAGGATCTGCCAAGTGCCAGCGCTGCAGAAGCAGGCTTAGGATCCCCCATGTTCCCCTCTATCCCAAAAATTCCACATGCTGGCACTGATTCTGTTTTATTCCCAAACCAGCACTTCTGGCCCTTCTTTCTGAAAAACCAGCCCCGTTCCCATCTGGCTTCTGGGGTCCCTCCAAGATAAATTCCAGTTATTCCTCTCTCCCCAAATCGTGAGATCAAACCCCAAATCTGGCTGAAATCCTAAATCCACTTCCCTTATCCAGGCAGGAATATTGTGGCTCAGCTCCAGCTCCTCACCCTTCACCAGGCCTTGTGTGGAATTGGGAATATTCCCCCTTTTTTTTCCCAGGCGTCTCCACTAGAGAACCGGATCAATCCCAAAAAATCCCATGGGAATTCACAGGGAACCCAAGTTCATCCTTCATCCCCTCAATTCCACAGAAATTCGGAGTGATCCCTCCAGGATATGGAACTCCCAAAGGAAGCGGAGTGATCCCTCCAGGATATGGAACTCCCAAAGGAAGCGGAGTGATCCCTCCAGGACATGGAATTTGCAAAGGAAGTGGAGCGATCCTCCTGGGCTATGGATGTGTCAGGAATTCCCAAAGGAAGCAGAGCAATCCCTCTAGGATATGGATGCAGCAGGAATTCCCCAAGGAGAAGCCAAGCCAGGAATGTGGAATGGAGCAGAATTTGGGAATCAGGGATGAGCCGTGCTGGTGGTGCCAGCTGGGAATGCAGGATGAATGGGAATTTGGGAATCAGGGATGAGCTCTGCCAGGAATGCAGGATTGTTTTTGCAGGAGTGTCAATACCCCGGGATCCATCCCACGGCATCTCTGCTTGCACAGCCCTGGCTCTGTTTGCTCCCGAGCCTTTGGGGTGGGAAATGTTTGGAAAAGCCACTCATCCCGGTTCCAGGTGTGGGAATCCCACTGGATCCACTCCTGCCGCGTTCCTGGAGGTTCCAGGGACCTCTCCCATCCCACTGATCCTGCTGAGCCTTCCCAGACTTGGTTCTTCCCAAGGTTTGGGGACAGAGGTGGAGCTGGAAAAGCTCCCAGTGGGATTCCCAGTTTGGGGATGTCCCAGCACTCCAAATTCCCAAGGAAAGAATCTCTGAATTCCCAAGGAAATTCCCCTTGATGAGCGATTTTCCAAGAAAAATGAATGCATTGTCCTGTTACCTATGGAAATATCTGGGATAAACCTGGGATGGGCTCCTGAAAGCTCCGGCACTGGAAACAAAGAGGACCCGAGAGGCCTCAGGAAGGGAAGGATTGGGGTGGACATCCAGAAAAAATCCTGGAAATCTCTGGAATGAGATGGCAGTGGGGCCAGGCTCGGGGACCTCGCATCATCTGCAGGGAAAAAATTCCATGAGAAACTGGGAAAAACAAGCAGCAGGAAGGAGGGACCTGTGCAAAGCCAGGAATGCTCCCAAAAAATGTCAGAAATATCTTAAAATTTCCTAAAATCCCAATTCTTTCGGGGAGCAGCCTCAGGCCCGTGTAGAACTGTTCCCACTTTTCTAAGGGGTTTTCCCTCTGTCCCCGTGTCCGTCGGGATGGGAAAGCATTCCATGGGTGAGATTTGGGGCTGGAAAATGCTCTGAGGGGTTTTTCCTGTTGGCTGGGGCTGCAGCCAGGTTTTTGTGGGATTTCCACTGGAAAATTCCCTGTTGGAAGTGGCTCTGAGCATGGAAAGAGGAGATTAAGGTTTTTGGTTTTTTTTTAAATTTGGGGAATTTTTGGGAATTTTTAGGGTCTGCCAAGTGCCAGCGCTGCAGAAGCAGGCTTAGGATCCCCCATGTTCCCCTCTATCCCAAAAATTCCACATGCTGGCACTGATTCTGTTTTATTCCCAAACCAGCACTTCTGGCCCTTCTTTCTGAAAAACCAGCCCCGTTCCCATCTGGCTTCTGGGGTCCCTCCAAGATAAATTCCAGTTATTCCTCTCTCCCCAAATCGTGAGATCAAACCCCAAATCTGGCTGAAATCCTAAATCCACTTCCCTTATCCAGGCAGGAATATTGTGGCTCAGCTCCAGCTCCTCACCCTTCACCAGGCCTTGTGTGGAATTGGGAATATTCCCCCTTTTTTTTCCCAGGCGTCTCCACTAGGGAACCAGATCAATCCCAAAAAATCCCATGGGAATTCACAGGGAACCCAAGTTCATCCTTCATCCCCTCAATTCCACAGAAATTCCAGTAAAAATTCCAAATTCTTTGAGAGCCTTGAGTTTTCCCTTCTTTCCCCTCCCTATTCCCCAGTCTTTTCCATCTTCTTGGATTTTTCCAGTGGTTGAGCTGGTGACCAGATATTCCCGGCCTTTCCTCGCTCCCACTCTTGGATTTTCCCGATGCCCTTTCCAGATTTTTTCACCAGGGAGTTTTTTATCCCAATCCTCCTGTTTTTTGTTTGCTCCTCCTCTCCAAACCCCATTCCAGGAGGGATTTCCTGCTCCAAAATTCCTGGAATTTTTCTGAGGTGATGTTCCATCAAAACTTCCTCCATGGGATTTGTTCCCCAGGATGATGCTCAGGAATAAATTCCTGGTTATTGCAAATTTGGGACTTTACCCCTGAATTTGGGACTTTGTCTTTCGATCTAGGACTTTTTCCTTAAATTTGGGACTTTCTTCCCAAAATTTGGGACTTTTTCCTTAAATTCTGGACTTTCTTCCCAAAATTTTCTCCCTAAATTTGGAGTTTTCTCTTCCAGTTTGGGACTTTCTCCCCAAAATTTGGGACTTTCTCCCCAAAAATGTGAGACATTCTCGCTAAATTTGGGATTTTCTTCTCTAATTTGGCATTTAGCCCCTGGATTTGTTCTGGGAAGGTCAGGGAAAAAACTGCAAAATTTTCCCCTGGTGAGATTTTTTTGGCCCAATTTCCCATTTCCGAGAGCCTCACCCGGAATGTGCTGCCCCAGATTCTGGCTGTTCCCAAGAGACACCTGGAATGAGGCTTGGGCCTGGTTTTCCTTGGGAATCTGGAAAGGACAGGAGGGCTCCAGCTCCATCTCTAAATAGGGACTGATTTTTTTTAGAGAGTGAAGGGATCCAGCTTTGGAAGACAACGCAGGAAAATCCGTATTTATGGAAAAAAACGGGAATAATAATTTGGATGAGGCAGGAGCAGCGTTCTCCACTCGTTCCCTCCCTTTCCAAGCTGGAAATTCCTCAGGGCATTCCAAGGGAGCTCTCACCAGCCGCTGGATTCACGGGGAATTAAAAGCCAGGAGAAATGGGAGTGATCCGGACACGGCGGGATTCGCATCCCGCGATTTCCAGGGTTCCCTGTCCGCTCCGATGTCCTGGGAGCCGCCTGATGGGCCGGGAGCTGCTCCTGGGAATTCCCTGTGGAATCTGGAGGCTGCCAAGGGAGCTTTGCCTCCAGAAAATGAATCCCGCTCCCAATATTCCAGGTTATTCCCCTTTATCCTCTCCCACCGGATCATGGGCTTGGCTCTGGGGTGAGGTTGTGCTGAAAGGGGCTGAAATTCCCATTGGGAAGCTGTGGAATTGTGAGAATTTTTTAAATCCTGGTTTATTTTTGTTTTCCAAGGAAGTATAGGAGCTGTTGAATCTTTGGGAAGCAATTCCCAGCTTCTGGAAAATCTCCACCTGCCTCATCCGGGAGTGGCTCCCATCCAAAGGAATGTTCCAGCCCCGGAAACAGCCCTGGCTGAGGAAAGCGGGAATGCTGGGAGAGCAGAATGGTGGGAATGTTGCCTTTTTCCATGGAAAAATGGACAGGAAAAGCCAGACTTTGGGCTCTGGAAGCTGAGGGAAAACGTCCTGGACTGGGGCATCCCGTGGTGATGGATTTTTGACTCCTGGTCGTTCCGTTTTTCATGGAAAGCTCCTCATGAGGGGGAAAATGAAGGATCTGAACTTGGGAATTTGGGATTGGATTTGATTTTATCCCAGATTTCCAGGCATTGAGGGATGGGTGACTCCAAAATTTTGTCCTGGTGTCTTTTCCCAAGCAGAGCCCCAAAAGTGGATCCTGGGAGAGAAAATTGAGAGATTTTCCAGGGAACTGGCTTTCAAGGGGATTGGAACAGCTGGAATTCCAGCCCAATCACTAACAACAGTATGATCCAAAATGCTGGGACTTGATTCCCAAAAAATCTCTCTGACAGGAACCACCAGGAGCCAAAAATGCCCAAATCCATCGCCATGGGATGGCCCAATCCAAGATTTTTTCCCTCAGTGTAACTGAGCCGGAATTCCAGCTGTTTCCCATCCCCACCCCAGGGAAAACTTTTGTCCCGGTGTTTTTTACCCAAATTTTAGTACCAAGAGAGGATTCTGAGCAGGTTTGGGGGGTTTTCCCATGGAATTGTCTTTGTCCAGCTGGAAATCAGGGAGCGTTCCCCTGGGATTTTGGGAATGGGTGAGGGTGGAAGGCTGGAAGGAAAGGATTTGGGAAGACAGGGAGAGCACTTGGAAGTGGGAATAAGGGATAAAAATGTGGATTTTTGTACAGAAAGAGTTGTGGATCTCCAGCTCTTCTGCCCTCAGGAAGCCCCAGGCATCCCAATCCCTCTCCCAAGGAATCCTGGCATCTTCCCGAAGTCTGAGAGTGAAGGGAAACCAGGAAAAGCTGTGGGGCAGGGCCTTGGAGGGGTTGGGGTCCCAGCCAGGATGGGATTTTGGGGAGCCTGGGATCATTCCAGGCTGGATCCGGGGGTTCAGGGAGACGGGAATTGCCAAAGGAAGAGGGGGCAGGGGGGAAGTGCTGCTCCCAGTGGATCCCTGTGGGTCCCTGTGGATCCCTGTGATCCCTGCTCCTGGATCCTGATCCCACATCCCTGCCTGCATCCTGCTCCTTATCCTGCATGCCAGCCCCTCCTGCATCCCAACCCCTCCTGCATCCCAGCCTATTGTGTATCCCACATCCCTGTCTGGATCCTGCTCCGTGTCCTGTATCCCACATCCCTGATCATATCCCAACCCTGCATCCCACATTCCTGCCTGCATCCCAATCTCATCCTGGACCCGCATCCCTGCCTGTATCCTGCTCCTTATTCTGCAGCCCACATCCCTGCTTGCATCCCAACCCTGAATCCCAGCCGTGCATCCCAACCCTGCATCCCAAATCTTTGCCTGCATCCCAACCCCACATCCCACCCCCATCCTTCATCCCACATCCCTGCCTGCATCCAACCCCTCCTGCATCCGTGTCACCCCCCCCACCTCCGTGTCCCCCCTCCTGTCACC
>NW_024515320.1:1217652-1220298 GCF_017590135.1 Pyrgilauda ruficollis
TCAGCCCCTCCCGGGGGCCGGGCCGGGGGCGGGCTCAGCCCGGGGGGGCCGGGGGCGGCCGCTCCAGCCCCGCTCGGCTCCGGCTGCTCCAAATCGGCTTAAGGGCGGCAGCGGCGGCGGAGCGGCTGCACCGGGGGGGCAGCGCCGAGCCCCCTCCCGAACCGGACCATCCGAATCGGGCCGAGCCCCCTCCCGAACCGGATCCCCGAACCGGGCCGAGCCCCCTCCCATCCCCTCCTGGACCCCCCGGACCGGGCTGATCCCTCTCCCGGACGGGACCGGGCCGAGCCGCTCCCGGTGCCCGGCGCGATGCCCGCCCGCCGCCCGGCGCGGGGGCCCCGCTGAGCCGCCCCCGCGGGCACCATGCACGCCATGAGCCCCCTGCCCCTGTGGCTCCTGCTCTGGCACCTGCGGCACCTGGCGCTGGGTGAGTGTCACCCCCCAGGGGACAGGGACACCCCCGGGGCCGCGGGAGGGATGGGGTGACCCCCGCACCCCTCCGGTCACGGGGCGGGCTCGGGGCTTGGCGCCCCCGCCCTGGCGTTTGGGGTGATTGGGGGAGGGATGGGGGGCACCCACGGAGAGGAGAACGGGTTTGGAGTGGGGAATTGGGGTTTGGTGGTGGGGGATGAGGTCTAGAGCTGTTAGTGGGGCACCCCATAACCCAGTGCTGGTGTGAAATCTGTTAATGGGGCACCCCATAACCCGGTATCGGTGTGGAAGCTGTTAATGGGGCACCCCATAACTGGGAATTGGTGTGGGAGCTGTTATTGGGGCACCCCATAACCGGGAATCGGTGTGGGAGCTGTTAATGGGGCACCCCATAACGGGGAATTGGTGTGGGAGCTGTTAATGGGGCACCCCATAACTGGGAATTGGTGTGGGAGCTGTTATTGGGGCACCCCATAACCCGGTACCGGTGTGGGAGCTGTTATTGGGGCACCCCATAACCCGGTACCGGTGTGGGAGCTTTTATTGGGGCACCCCATAACCCGGTACCGGTGTGGGAGCTGTTATTGGGGCACCCCCTAAAGAGGGGGGTTTTAACGTGGCACCCCCTACCCGGGCACTGGGGTGGAGCCGTTCTTGGGGCACCGTTTTTGGGGCGCGAGGGCCCGGGGGTCTCATCCATGGGGCCGCCCCGTGTCCCCTTTCCCGCTGCTCCCCAGCTCCGGCTGCGCATCCCAGCCCTGCTCCAGACACGGAGGGGGGGCTGTGCTTTGGGGACCCCCACGAGCTCAGTTTTTTGGGGGATCGCAGCCCCCCCTGCCCCTTTGGGATCCTCAAATCCCAAACAAGGAGCAGCATCCCCCAAATTCCCTCTGTCCTGGGGGATTGCAGCTCCCGAGCTCCCAAAAACCCCGGGACTCCCCACGCCAGCCCCAAACCCGGGGCGCCGGGAAGGGGAAACCGCCCGGGGAAGGAAACTTTGCCCTCCTCGCACCCCACTGGGCCACCCGTGGGATTTCATTCCGTGTCCATCTGAGGCGAATTCCTCCTCTTTGCCCCCAATTCCCGCTCGGCGGGTCTCAGGTGGCCGCTCCTTCCCGAGACCCCGGGAAACGGGAGCTTTTCCAGGCGCCGGGAGATGGAGGCACGAGCGCAGCCTGCTCCGCATCTCCCCGGTTTTTGGGTTTTTTTGGGTTTATTTTTGATTTTTAATGGACTTTCTGCTCTCCGGGAAGCGCCGGCGGGCGCTGCAGGGCGCGGGGCGGGGGAGCCGCGGCTCTGCGGGGCTGCGCGGGGCCAGCTCCACACAAAGGAGCCGATTCTTCCCCGCCTGCTCCCGATCCATCCCTCGGGCACGGCGCAGCCCGAGCCCAGCCGGGCTCTGGGCTCGGGAAAGAATTCCCTGAACCCCTCTTTTCCCTTGGCCGCGAGGTTCGGATCCTGCCGGGCTGCGGCTGCTGCTCCGAGCCCCTTTCCCGAGCATCCCGAGCATCCCAGCATCGGGAATAAAACCTGCTCGGGAAAAGGGGGGAACTTGTGCCAAACCCAGCCCCGGCTGCCTCGCCTCCCCTCCCCGCTCTCCTCCGCCGCCGTTTTAAGGTCATGGATAGACAATTTCCAAGGAACAACGCATCCCCCCGGCTTTCCCGGAGCTCCAGCTGTCTGTCACTGGCGCAGGGATCATTTTTCCTGCCTCTCTCCTGCTTTTTTTTCTCGCCGCAGATCGGGCGGTTGCTCTCGTGCTGTTGATTTCCTGAGAGCGGCTGCAGGGGAATCTCTGTTTGTGAGGGGTTTTTTTGGGCAGGAAAAAATGGGATCCAAGTTGGTTTGTGAAGGGGTTTGGAGGAGCTCGGGGAGCCCGGGGGGGTTGGGGGTTAGGAAGTGATGGATCCGGCGTGGGGAATTGTTTGGGTTTGGGCATCCACGAGCTGGATTTGGGCTCCTAAACCCCACTGGAACTTGGCCGCATCCCGAGGATCCGCCGTGTTCGGCATCTCCTTCCCTACGGAAGCCGTCCCTGTGCTCATTTTGGGGTTCCCAACCCAAACCACCCCGGAATTCTGTGATTCCCCCCTCGGCTGTCCCAAAAATCCCATCCCGAGCTTTGTTATTCCATCAGCCAGCCACAAATCCCGGCCAAATCCCGGGTTGGGGGCGCCTCCCTTTGCTCGGGGCAGCGGGAGCTGAGCTGCTCCC